>NC_135238.1:89767874-89952874 GCF_051348905.1 Ranitomeya variabilis | reverse complement strand
GCACTGAATACATTGACAGCAGGCATAGACTGAGAGTCCAAGTGAGCTTAAATAGAAAACCAGCCCACAGATAACGAGACAGCTGATGCCAGTCACAAACCTGCAGAAAGACAGCACTCACACAGTACCACTTGTGACCACAAGAGGGAGCCCAGAAATAGAGTTCACAACAGTACCCCTCCCTTGAGGAGGGGTCACCGAACCCTCATCAAGACCCCCAGGGCGATCAGGATGAGCCGCATGGAAGGCACGAACCAAATCGGCCGCATGGACATCAGAGGCGACAACCCAGGAATTATCCTCCTGACCATAGCCCTTCCACTTAACTAAATACTGAAGCCTCCGTCTGGAAATACGAGAATCCAAGATCTCCACCACGTACTCCAATTCGCCCTCAACCAGCACCGGAGCAGGAGGCTCAACAGAAGGAACCACAGGCACCACATACCTCCGCAACAAAGACCTATGGAACACATTATGAATGGCAAACGATGCTGGGAGGTCCAAACGAAAAGACACCGGGTTAAGGATTTCCAAAATCTTATAAGGACCGATGAAGCGAGGCTTGAATTTAGGAGAGGAAACCTTCATAGGAACATACCGAGAAGACAGCCATACCAAATCCCCAACACGAAGTCGGGGACCAACACCGCGACGGCGGTTGGCAAAGCGCTGAGCCTTCTCCTGTGACAACTTCAAATTGTCCACCACATGGTTCCAAATCTGCTGCAACCTATCCACCACAGAATCCACCCCCGGACTGTCAGAAGGCTCAACCTGACCCGAGGAAAAATGAGGATGAAAACCAGAATTGCAGAAAAAAGGCGAAACCAAAGTAGCAGAACTAGCCCGATTATTAAGGGCAAACTCGGCCAATGGCAAAAAAGTCACCCAATCATCCTGATCAGCAGAAAGAAAACATCTTAAATAAGTTTCCAACGTCTGATTAGTTCGCTCGGTTTGGCCATTCGTCTGAGGATGGAAGGCCGACGAAAAAGACAAATCAATGCCCATCTTAGCACAAAAAATCCGCCAAAATCTGGACACAAACTGGGATCCTCTGTCAGACACAATATTTTCAGGGATGCCGTGCAAGCGAACCACATTCTGAAAAAATAAAGGAACCAAATCGGAGGAGGAAGGCAACTTAGGCAAGGGCACCAAATGGACCATTTTGGAAAAACGATCACACACCACCCAGATGACAGACATTCTCTGAGATACTGGAAGATCTGAAATAAAATCCATGGAAATGTGCGTCCAAGGCCTCTTCGGGACAGGCAAAGGCAAAAGCAAACCGCTGGCACGAGAACAGCAAGGCTTAGCCCGAGCACAAATCCCACAGGACTGCACAAAGGAATGCACATCCCGCGACAAGGAAGGCCACCAGAAGGACCTAGCCACCAAATCTCTGGTACCAAAAATCCCAGGATGACCTGCCAACACCGAAGAATGAACCTCGGAAATAACTGCTGGTCCATCTATCTGGGACAAACAGTCTCTCTGGTGGGCAACGGTCAGGTCTATCAGCCTGAAATTTCTGCAGCACTCGTCGCAAATCTGGGGAAATGGCATACAAAATCACTCCCTCTTTGAGGATACCAGCCGGCTCTGAAACTCCCGGAGAGTCAGGCACAAAACTCCTAGAAAGGGCATCAGCCCTCACGTTCTTCGAACCAGGCAGGTACGAGACCACGAAATCGAAACGGGAGAAAAACAACGACCAACGAGCCTGTCTAGGATTCAGCCGCTTGGCAGACTCGAGATAAATCAGATTTTTGTGATCAGTCAAGACCACCACACGATGCCTAGCTCCCTCGAGCCAATGTCGCCACTCCTCAAATGCCCACCTCATAGCCAACAACTCCCGATTACCAACATCATAATTCCGCTCGGCAGGCGAAAACTTTCTTGAAAAGAAGGCACAAGGCTTCATCACAGAGCCATCAGAGCTTCTCTGCGACAAAACAGCCCCTGCTCCAATCTCAGAAGCATCCACCTCGACCTGGAAAGGAAGAGAGACATCAGGCTGACATAAGACTGGAGCTGAAGAAAACCGGCGCTTCAGCTCCCGAAAGGCTTCCACTGCCGCAGGAGACCAATTAGTCACATCAGAACCTTTCTTGGTCAAATCCGTCAAGGGCTTAACCACGCCAGAAAAATTAGCGATGAAGCGACGGTAAAAATTAGCAAAACCCAAGAACTTCTGAAGACTCTTAACAGATGTAGGCTGAGTCCAGTCATGAATAGCCTGGACCTTGACTGGGTCCATCTCAATAGTAGAAGGAGAAAAAATAAAACCCAAAAAGGAAACCTTCTGTACTCCGAAGAGACATTTTGAGCCCTTCACAAATAAAGCATTAGCACGCAGGACCTGAAACACCATCCTGACCTGCTTCACATGGGACTCCCAATCATTAGAAAAGACCAAAATGTCATCCAGACACACAATCATAAATTTATCCAGATATTCTCGGAAAATGTCATGCACAAAGGACTGAAACACAGAAGGAGCATTAGAGAGTCCAAAAGGCATCACCAAGTACTCAAAATGGCCTTCGGGCATATTAAATGCTGTTTTCCATTCGTCCCCCTGCTTGATACGCACAAGGTTATACGCACCACGAAGATCTATCTTGGTGAACCAACTGGATCCCTTAATCCGAGAAAACAGATCAGACAATAATGGCAAAGGATACTGAAATTTGACCGTGATTTTATTTAGAAGACGATAATCTATACAAGGTCTCAGAGAACCATCCTTCTTGGCCACAAAAAAGAATCCTGCACCAAGAGGGAAGGAGGATGGGCGAATATGTCCCTTCGCCAAAGACTCCTTTATATAACTCCGCATCGCGGCATGTTCTGGTATAGACAAATTAAAAAGTCGTCCCTTAGGGAACTTACTGCCAGGAATCAAATTTATAGCACAATCACAATCCCTATGAGGAGGCAGGGCACCGGATCTGGGCTCATCAAATACATCCTGGTAGTCCGACAAAAACTCAGGGACCTCAGAAGGAGTGGAAGAAGCAATTGACACCAAAGGGACATCGCCATGAATCCCCTGACAACCCCAACTTGACACAGACATAGCTTCCCAATCCAGAACTGGATTATGGGCCTGCAGCCATGGCAGACCCAAAACTACAACATCATGCAAATTATGCAGCACAAGAAAGCGAATCACCTCCTGATGTACAGGAGTCATGCACATGGTCACTTGAGTCCAATACTGAGGCTTATTCTCAGCCAATGGCGTAGCATCTATTCCCCTCAGTGGAATAGGAAATTCCAAAGGCTCCAGAACAAAACCACAGCGCTTGGCAAACGACAAATCCATAAGATTCAGGGCAGCACCTGAATCCACAAAAGCCATAACCGAGTAGGATGACAAAGAACAGATTAAAGTAACAGACAAAATGAACTTAGGCTGTATAGTACCAATGGTGACAGGTTTAGCGATTTTTTTTAAGCGCTTAGAGCATGCTGAGATAACATGAGTAGAATCACCACAGTAAAAGCACAACCCATTTTGACGTCTATGACTTTGTCGCTCAATTCTAGTCAGAATTCTGTCACATTGCATTGACTCAGGTCTCTGTTCAGAGAACACCGCCAGAGGATGCGCAGATTTGCGCTCCCGCAAACGCCGATCAATCTGAATGGCCAAAGCCATTGAATCACTCAGACTTGCAGGCGTGGGGAACCCCACCATAACATTCTTAATGGCTTCAGAAAGACCCTCTCTGAAATTTGCAGCCAGGGCACACTCATTCCATTGAGTAAGCACTGACCATTTCCGAAATTTTTGACAGTACACCTCAGCTTCATCCTGACCTTGAGAGATAGCCAGCAAAGCCTTTTCTGCCTGGTTCTCAAGATTAGGTTCCTCATAAAGCAGTCCAAGCGCCAGAAAAAACGCATCCACATTCAGCAATGCAGGATCTCCTGGCGCCAGAGAGAAAGCCCAATCTTGAGGGTCGCCGCGTAACAAGGAGATAACAATTTTAACTTGCTTAGCGGAATCACCAGAGGAACGAGGTCTCAAAGATAGAAACAATTTACAATTATTCCTAAAATTCAGAAACCTAGATCTATCTCCAGAAAACAACTCAGGAATAGGTATCTTTGGCTCAGACATAGGGCTATGAACAACAAAATCCTGAATATTTTGCACCTTTGCAGCAAGATGATCCACACTAGAAGTCAGACTCAGAATATCCATGTCTGCAGCTGAGCTCAAAACCACCCAGAGATTAAGGGGATGAGAGAAGCTAGACAGACTGCAGCAAAGGAGGAAAAAAAAAAAAAATTGTACTCAGGACTTCTTTTATCCCACTTCATGCGATGCATTAAACACTTTTGTGGCCTGCTGTACTGTTATGATCCCAGTGGCTGGGGATCACAGGAAATACTAGCTAAGTAACTAAACATAGACACGAGCTCTAGGGAGATGGTAACTGGACTGACCGCAAAACCTGATCCTATCCAAACACACTAAAGGTAGCCGGTGAACGTGCCTAAAATCCTGGACGTCTCAACGCAGCCTGAGAAACTGACTACCCCTAAAGAGAAAGCAAGACCTCACTTGCCTCAAGAGAAATAACCCCAAAGATATAGGAAGCCCCCAACAAATAATAACGGTGAGGTAAGGAGAAAAGACACACGTAGGAATGAAAACAGATTCAGCAAATGAGGCCCGCTAATACTAGATAGCAGAAGACAGATAGCGAACTGTGCGGTCAGCAAAAAACCCTACCAAAATATCCACGCTGAGAATTCAAGAACCCCCACACCAACTAACGGTGTGGGGGGAGAAACTCAGCCCCCTAGAGCTACCAGCAAGCTGGGAAATCACATATTAGCAAGCTGGACAAGAAACAAATAGAACACTGATGATCAAAAAATGAACAAAACGGAAACTTAGCTTCTCTTGAAGAGACTGGGAGCAAGGTAGTCAGAAGGAATCAGAATAGCACTGAATACATTGACAGCAGGCATAGACTGAGAGTCCAAGTGAGCTTAAATAGAAAACCAGCCCACAGATAACGAGACAGCTGATGCCAGTCACAAACCTGCAGAAAGACAGCACTCACACAGTACCACTTGTGACCACAAGAGGGAGCCCAGAAATAGAGTTCACAACACATCTGCTCATTAGGGAACTTATGTAGCTCTACAGTACAGTCTAGTGTTGAATCCCCAGACGAGGCTTGGGTGAACTCGTGTTGAGGCTGGGAATTCAACACTAGACTGTCACCTGACTGCAATACATCACTTGATGTAAGTACTATGCCTGCTCCTTAATCTCCTTTGTTGCTATTTTGCACATACAGTATCACTTTACTCTGTGTTCTGCAGGCACACACTGTGGTCTATGTACTTTCTCATATGTCTTTTCACTACCTAGATTTATTTTTTCCTAGTGTTGTCCCCCTCTTTTTTGGCACTCTGCCTTACTCCATGTTGTTATTTTTTATGTATCTGTTTTAATATTTAATATTAATAATTTAATATTTTCTATTAACTTTTGTATATTTTATGAGACTTAGTTTGCCAGTCTGAAAAAGAAAAAATATCATTGGAGTGAATTGTGCCAAATTTCTTAAAAGGTGCACACCACGAAAGAAATGTAGCACTTTTTTAGACTTCCTAAAATGAAATTTATACCAACTATGAGCAGTTACAAAATGCTCCAAAATGTTCTTGCATAAAACCTAACAAGGGCAAATGCAGATGACAATTTTTCTCCATCTGAGAAAGGGTTTCATTATGCTAATCAGACTATGCAAACATGAAATATAGGAAATTAGAATTATTATTACATTACTGCTCTAGAAATAGGTTAAAATGAAGATACTTAGCACATAAATTTGCCAATTCATGTACAGTACAGACCAAAAGTTTGGACACGCCTTCTCATTTAAAGATTTTTGTGTATTTTCATGACTATGAAAATTGTACATTCAAACTGAAGGCATCAAAACTATGAATTAACACATGTAGAATTATATACGTAACAAAAAAGTGAGAAACAACTGAAATTATGTCCTATATTCTTGGTTCTTCAAAGCAGCCACCTTTTGCTTTGATGACTGCTTTGCACACTCTTGGCATTCTTTTGATGAGCTTCAAGAGGTAGTTTCCGGGAATAGTTTTCAATTCACAGGTGTGCCCTGTCAGGTTTAATAAGTGGGATTTCTTGCCTTATAAATGGGGTTGGAACCATCAGTTGTGTTGTTCAGAAGTCTGGTGGATACACAGCTGATAGAACTACTGAATAGACTGTTAGCTGCTTTTTTCTTGCCATAATACAAATTCTAAGTAAAGAAAAATAAGTGGCCATCATTACTTTAAGAAATGAAGGTCAGTCAGTCTGAAAAATTGGGAAAACTTTGAAAGTGTCCCCAAGTTCAGTGGCAAAAACCATCAAGCGCTACAAAGAAACTGGCTCACATGAGGACCGCCCCAGGAAAGGAAGACCAAGAGTCACCTCTGCTTCTGAGGATAAGTTTATCCGAGTCTCCAGCCACAGAAATCTCAGGTTAACAGCAGCTAAGATTAGAGACCAGGTCAATGCCACACAGAGTTCTAGCAGCAGACACATCTCTACAACAACTGTTAAGAGGAGACTTTGTGCAGCAGGCCTTCATGGTAAAATAGCTGCTAGGAAACCACTGCTAAGGACAGGCAACAAGCAGAAGAGACTTGTTTGGGCTAAAGAACACAAGAAATGGACATTAGTCCAGTGGAAATCTGTTCTTTGGTCTGATGAGTCCAAATTTGTGATATTTGGTTCCAACCACCGTGTCTTTGTGCGACGCAGAAAAGGTGAACGGATGGACTCTACATGCCTGGTTCCCACCATGAAGCATGGAGGAGGAGGTGTGATGGTGCTTTGCTGGTGACACTGTTGGGGATTTATTCAAAAATGAATGCATACTGAACCAGCATGACTACCACAGCCAGGGCCGCCATCAGGGCATTACAGCGTATGGGGCCCGGTGGGCAGAGGGGGCCCGCATCAGGCCCCATCTCATCTCCTCACCGGGCCCCTACCGGCAGCCGCAGACTTAAGCAGGCCCTTAGCGGCGCTGTAGCTGTTTAATGCTATTGACGTGTGGGCCCGCGCCCGCACGTCAATAGTTAACAGCCAATCTGAGGCTAGCAGCTGACGTCAGTCGCAGCGTGCATGTCGCCGGCGTCTGACATCATTGTCAGTCGCCGGCGAGTGCACGCTTCAGCTGCGTGGAGAGAGCAGGAGCGCGGCCAGGTAAGCAGAACTTGTTGATTTTTTTTTAATGAGAGCGGTGATCCGGGGGGCCCAGGGCAGAATGCTGGACACAGGGGCACAAAGCTGGACACAGGGGCACAAAGCTGGACACAGGGGCACAAAGCTGGACACAGAGGCAGAACGCTGGACACAGAGGCAGAACGCTGGACACAGAGGCAGAACGCTGGACACGGGCACAAAGCTGGACACGGGCAGATTGCTGGACATGGGCAGATTGCTGGACACGGGCGGATTGCTGGACACGGGCGGATTGCTGGACACGGGCAGATTGCTGGACACTGGTGCAGAATGCTGGACACTGGTGCAGAATGCTGGACACGGGGCAGAATGGAGAAACGGGGCATGATTGGAGACACGGGGCAGGATGACAGACATGGCGGCATGACTGGAGACAGATGGGGCAGGATTGGAAACAGATGGGGCATGATTGCAGACATGGGGGCATGATTGGAGACTGGGCAGAATGGTGATACGGGCATGATTTGTTATGATCCGGTGACCTTGGAGCCGCATGAGAGACTTTCTCAGGAGTAGGTGGTACCTGTATTGACCGCAAACCCTAAACTGACACCGCAACTAGAAGTAGCCGTGGGGTGTACCTAACACATCCTAGACACCTCGACACAGCCGGAGGACTAAATACCCCTGTAGATGGAAATGGGAATTCTATCTTGCCTCAGAGCAGAACCCCAAAGGATAGGCAGCCTCCCACAAATATTGACTGTGAGTATAAGAGGAAAGACACATGCAGGCAGAAAAACAGGATTTAGCAAAAGAGGCAGCTAGCTAAATAGAAAAGGATAGGACAGAATTCTAAGCGGTCAGTATTAAAATCCTAAAAATATCCACAGCAGATAATACAAATATTCTATATCTAACTAAAGGCATAGAAAGTATATCTGCATCTCCTGAGAATCCAGCATGACTGAAAAATCCAAACAAAGTCTAAGCTGGACAAAAACACAATGAATTGCACTGAATTGCAAAGCACACTGCATGTGTGCACAGAGACAAAAAACCAGACACTTATCTTAGCTGAATTGGCAGCAGGGCATGAGGAACCAGAGAGAGATGCAATCCCTCCAAGAACAATGCACAACTGGCCAGGAGTAATGGATCCTGCACACCTAAATACCTAGTAGATCTGCAATCAGCAGAAACACCTGCCCTGGATTACAACCCCAAGACAACTGCACTACCACTAACAACCACCGGAGGGAGCCCCAGAGCAGAATTCACAACAATGATTGGAGACACTGGAGGCAGGATTGGAGACAGATGGGGCAGGGTTGGAGACAGATCGTGCAGGATCATGGGGTAGGATGGATAAGATGGAGACAGGTGGGGCAGGATGGATACTCATTAGGGCAGGATGGGAGAACATATGGCTGACGCCAGGAATGAGACACACGGGGGCTAGGATGGTGAGTATTATCATAGGGGCTAATTAAGGGATATTATTACTGCAGTGATGTATTTATTTTATTTTTTGAGTATACTGTTTTAAATGGGGGGGTGGTCCTGTTACTGTGCAGAGTGACACTATGTCGCCTTTTTTTCTTCATGTGGTGTAATGTAGAAGTTGGGAAAATTAAGTAATGTGTTCTGCAAGTGGAACTCGAGATAACAGTGTTATTTCCTGCAGAGAGGAGCCCTGGCTGGATGAAGTAATGGCGATCTGTGCTGGATGAAAGATGAAGGACTTCACCTAGAGACGTCACTGGTGAGTCAGTGTGTTACCTATACACTGACACTATACACTGTCCTGTGTATAATGTCACCAGCAGGGGCGTAACTACCGCGGTCGCCGGGGTCGCAGCTGCGACAGGGCCTGGAGTGCTTAAGGGCCCACCCAGTCCAGCAGACTGGGCGGGCCCATAAGAACTCTGAGCTACAAAATGGGCCGGCGGCCCTTTAAATAAACCTTCTTTACAGGCCCTGGTGCGCGTGCACTCTCTCAGTGCGTGCGCGATCACGGGTGGGACTGCACTTGTCCTGCAGCAGAGCCCCTCCACCGTAGAGAGACCCGTAGAGAGACGCACACCACTACTATAGCTGCCGCTGCTCTGTGCGCACAGGACCTGTGATGAGGTCACAGGAGGGGAGGAGTCGGAGTCACATGATCAAGGGCTTCCGAGTAGTGCAGGACAGTAGTGCAGTGCTGGTCGTCATCGTGCTGGAGGAGGGTAAGCTTTTGTGTGAGGTCAGGATTGGTTTGTGTGGATGTAGCAGAGCAGTGTGTGTATGAGGTGTATAGAGCGGAGCCGGGTGTGTACGAGGTGTACGGAGCGGAACCGTGTGTGTATGAGGTATACGGAGCGGAGCCGTGTGTGTATGAGGTGTACGGAGCGGAGCTGGGTGTGTATGAGGTATACGGAGCGGAGCCGTGTGTAGGTGTACGGAGCGGAGCCGTGTGTGTACGAGGTATACGGAGCGGAGCTGGGTGTGTATGAGGTGTACGGAGCGGAGCCGTGTGTGCAAGGTGTACGGAGCGGAGCCGTGTGTGTACGAGGTGTATGGAGCGGAGCCGTGTGTGTACGAGGTATACGGAGCGGAGCCGTGTGTGTATGAGGTGTACGGAGCGGAGCTGGGTGTGTATGAGGTATACAGAGCGGAGCCGTGTGAGGTGTACGGAGCGGAGCCGGGTGTGTGCAAGGTGTATGGAGCGGAGCCGTGTGTGTATGAGGTGTACGGAGCGGAGCTGGGTTTGTGCAAGGTGTATGGAGCGGAGCAGTGTGTGTATGAGGTGTACGGAGCTGAGCTGGGTGTGTGCAAGGTGTATGGAGCGGTGCCGTGTGTGCAAGGTGTACGGAGTGGAGCTGGGTGTGTATGAAGTATACGGAGCAGAGCCGTGTGTGAGGTGTACGGAGCGGAGCCGGGTGTGTGCAAGGTGTATGGAGCGGAGCCGTGTGTGTGAGGTGTACGGAGCGGAGCTGGGTGTGTGCAAGGTGTATGGAGCGGAGCAGTGTGTGTATGAGGTGTACGGAGCTGAGCCGGGTGTGTGCAAGGTGTATGGAGCGGTGCAGTGTGTGTATGAGGTGTACGGAGCTGAGCTGGGTGTGTGCAAGGTGTATGGAGCGGTGCCGTGTGTACGAGGTGTACGGAGCGGAGCTGGGTGTGTGCAAGGTGTATGAAGCGGAGCCGTGTGTGTATGAGGTGTACGGAGTGGATCTGGGTGTGTGCAAGGTGTATGGAGCTGTGCCATGTGTGTACGAGGTGTACGGAGCGGAGCCGGGTGTGTATGAGGTGTACAGAGCGGAGCTGGGTGTGTATGAGGTGTACGGAGTGGAGCCACGTGTGTACGGACCGCAGCCACGTGTGTACGAGGTGTACGGAGCAGAGCCACGTGTGTATGAGGTGTACGGAGCAGAGCCGCGTGTGTACGAGGTGTACGGAGCAGAGCCGCATGTGCAAGGTGTACAAGCTGCGTGTGTAGGAGTAACTATGTGTGGCCATTATACTGTAGGCAATATGTGTGGCCATTGTACAGTATGGAGCACTGTGTGGCCATTATACAGTATGGAGCATCATGTGTGGCCATTATACAGTATGGAGCATCATGTGTGGCCATTATACAGTATGGAGCACCATGTGTGGCCATTGTACAGTATGGAGCACTGTGTGGCCATTATACAGTATGGAGCACTGTGTGGCCATTATACAGTATGGAGCATCATGTGTGGCCATTATACAGTATGGAGCATCATGTGTGGCCATTATACAGTATGGAGCATCATGTGTGGCCATTATACAGTATGGAGCACTATGTGTGGCCATTATACAGTATGGAGCATCATGTGTGGCCATTATACAGTATGGAGCATCATGTGTGTACATATTTTTTGTTTATAATTATTGTTTATGAAACAGTGTGATCAGCAGTGCTAAATGGGTGTGGTTGGGACGTGGATTTGGGTGTGACTAGTTGTGAAATGGGTGTGGTCAGAGGCGTGGCCTAAAATTTGCCACGACCCGCTGCACGCGCCGCAACTTTGTCCCTCTTTTCCTTCTTCAAAAGTTGGGAGGTATGGAGTACACATGTCATGTACTCTTCGGGCAGGAGCTTAGAGGTGTGGGACCCATGCACCAATTTATGGGATGCAGATTTCCGGCTGGGTGCGGCCATCCCATAATGATCCCCCATAGCCACAGAGCAAATATTATAGCCATATGCATAGTGGAGCAGAGTGTGGCTAGCTGCAGACATCCCATAATGATCCCACATAGTCACAGAACACATATTATAGCCATACACATACCCAGCCCACGACTAATTCTGTAATGGTGCATGTATTACTAATGCAGATGACGTTTGTGTGTCGCCATTTCTAATTCACCTATATATTTTGGTATGGGGGGCCCCATTTGAAAGTTCGCATTGGGGCCCATAACTTTGTAGTTACGCCACTGGTCACCAGTGATCACTGTATTACCTGTTGTGATCCTAGTGGTAGAGGATCTCAGAAGTACCAGCTAAGTCCGCAAACACAAAAACCAGCTCATAGGGAGGTGGTAACTTGGCTGACCGTATATCTAATCCTAGCACAACAACTAGAAGTAGCCGGGGAACGTACCTACGTTGATTCTAGACGTCTCGCACCAGCCGGAGAACTAACTAACCCTTTCAGAGAAAATAAGACCTCACTTGCCTCAAGAGAAAGGACCCCAAAGTTATAATACAAGCCCCCAACAAATAATAACGGTGAGGTAAGAAGAAAAGACAAACGTAAGAATGAACTAGATTTAGCAAAGAGAGGCCCACTAATTAATAGCAGAAAATAGGAAGGAGACTTATACGGTCAGCAAAAACCCTACAAAAATATCCACGCTGAATATCCAAGAACCCCCGCACCGACTAACGGTGTGGGGGGAGAATATCAGCCCCCTAGAGCTTCCAGCAAAAATCAGGAATCACATTATGAACAAGCTGGAACAAAATAGAAGCAAAGCGAATAAACAAAAATAAGAAAGCAGGACTTAGCTTATCTTGCAAAGAACAGGAGACCGGGAGTCAGGAGCAAACAGACATAGACTGACTACATCGATTCCAGGCACTAGACTGAGTTTCCAGGAAGTCTAAATAGGAACACCCAAGGCCTAACGAACCAGGTGGGTACCAACCTGGAGAAAGATGATCCAAGTGTAATACCGCTAGTGACCACAAGAGGGAGCCAAGAAATATAGTTCACAACAATTACTTATACATTATATACAGATCTCCTGTGTATAATGGCACTGATGGTGATAGTATTTTGGTTTTTTTTTATATTATTGATCAGTATTGTAGTATTCAGTCACTATGTGGTGGTAATATGTGGTCTGGTTATGATGTTGTGGTATTTGTTCCTTGTATTTGATATTATTAAATCACTGTGGTGGTGGTAATATGTCATCTGGTCATGGTGCTGTGGTATTTGTTCCTTGTATGTGGTATTATAGGTCATTTTAAAAACTGAAAAATAAATAAAAATATACCTATATTGTATTGCATATTTTAACAAATATTTAATAGGTTACAGTAGAGTAGGGCCTGGCTAAAAGTGTCTACCTTGTCATTTTGGTGGCTTAAAAAATCTTTTGGCCAAAACAAAAGCTGCCGGCTATATGTGTGATCTGGTGATGGGAACTGTCAATGTGTGATAGGTGAGAAGTGGAGATTTTCCAAGAGAGAGCGGTGGGACTGTGGACAGTTTGAGGGGTGGAGCGTGGAGGCGGGGCTGGGGTGGAGCCTGGGCGGAGTCTCAAGGGGGCCCCGAAAATTCTAGTGGCAGCCCTGACCACAGCATCTTGCAGCGGCATGCTATTCCATCCGGTTTGCGTTTAGTTGGACCATCATTTATTTTTCAACAGGACAATGACCCCAAACACACCTCCACGCTGTGTAAGGGCTATTTGACCAAGAAGGAGAGTGATGGTGATGGGGTGCTACGCCAGATGACCTGGCCTCCACAGTCACCAGACCTGAACCCAATCGAGATGGTTTGGGGTGAGCTAGACCGCAGAGTGAAAGCAAAATGGCCAACAAGTGCTAAGCATCTCTGGGAACTCCTTCAAGATTGTTGGAAGACCATTCCCGGTGACTACCTCATGAAGCTCATCAAGAGAATGCCAAGAGCTAAGCAGTCATCAGAGCAAAAGGTGGCTACTTTGAAGAACCTAGAATATAAGACATAATTTCAGTTGTTTCACACTTTTTTGTTAAGTATATAATTCCACATGTATTAATTCATAGTTTTGATGCCTTCAGTGTGAATGTACAATTTTCATAATCATGAAAATACAGAAAAATCTTTAAATGAGAAGGTGTGTCCAAACTTTTGGTCTGTGCTGTAGATCAATAAATGAATGATAAATCATCCTTACAATTCAGGCCATTTGGCTGTCTGGCATTCATATCATGATAAGGCATTAATTGCATTACAACATCATACGAATAACTACAGTTCATATTCTCATGAATTAAATTAATTTTTGTTAATAGTTACTGATTTATTACATTGTTTTTTGTTTAATGATGAATTATTTTTACAAATTGAGGGAGCCTCGATGGATTCATACTTCTCCTCATCGTTAGCAGTTTTATTTATTCGCTGGCAGCAGGTGCGTTACATTGTTTTTTAACTAACAACTTATTTTTCCTACCACCTAATTTGGTATGGCCGCTACATAGATGACATACTTTTAGTTTTTTGGGGGTAACAAAATTAATTAGTTACTATCAAAAATCTCAATTCTGAGGTGAAATTATTATTCAGTGAAGACAGTGTGACGGGGTGTATGGCAGAGCAAGAAGGGACAACAGGCCAATGGATGATTCCACAGATTTATTATCAAGAACGCTGGAACAACACATGCAGGTAGATCTACAGAGTCCACAATTAGTCCAACGGAACAGGTTCGGGGCACCTCCCGATAATCCTTGTGCCAGCTAACAAAGCAATAGTCCACACGAGTCCAAGGGATCCCAAAACAATCCCACGAACGACGAGATATGTCCTCAGCTCAAGTCTCGCTCCGTTCGCTTCCGCAGTCACAGATGAACGTGGGGTCTTGCCTCAGCTAAGAATCCCCACTCCTTCTCCTTCAAGGGTCAACTCACATCTCATCTCAAAATAAGAATGAATTGTCTGAGCTCCTGGGATCCGCCCATGAAGGGGGTAGGGGTCACACCTTTTATTCAATGGCTGAGTCCACCAGAAGATTCTATTCTGGTCGGCTCCACTTAGTCTAGGTCGTATGTACATTTGACTAGCCACCTGCTGAGAGGAAGAATGGCTATTCCTTCACTAGTGTTGACAAAGCTTAATTACATTAAAGCTTAGGGCTGCAAGTATTGGGGGAAGGAGACATTGTTACAGGTAAACTCCTAGCACAATTAAATACATAAATTACAGCTAATAGAAACCAGAGAACAGTTACATACATCAAATGGCATATTATTCAAATGCAGGACAGGGCAAAAGTACAGATCATGACAGACAGACTTTCCCATTTCATTTTTATGGAACATGTGTGTGATTTTTCCTCTATTTTTTTGTGTTACAAGTTGAAGGTACACTACAGGATTGGCTGGCATTTCCCCTTTCAGATTTTTTTTCTTGCCAGGTATACAGACATGGTAAGCCTGTTCAAGTGTTTTTCACGGTCAGCTGCAGCCGCTAATGCGGCCCAGCCTATAGACGCCCCCAAGCCGACCAACCTCAGAAGGCGAGGGGCGCGCATCCCCCGGGGACACAATACGGACTCTTTATACCGCAGAGGGGGACCCGGGCCTACCCGAACTAGGGGAGGGCAGAGACTGGCGTTCTGTGGCAGCTTAGCATGTGGACATGGAAAGAGACACTGGCGTGGCAGCCCAGGGCATCAGTTACATTAGGACATCGGACACAGGAAGGAAATCAGGACATAGGCAGGACATCAGGAATACCGGATTGACATCTGGGACACTGGTGTGGCAGTCAGAGCACAGAGTAGTAGATGCTCAGCAGAAACACCGGAGTAGTAGAGCATAGGGAGGTTTCGTCAAACTCAATTTGACAGGTGGACCCGCCCCTATCAAAGTGTATCAAGAGTGTGTAACCCCTCCCCTCCCTGACTGCTGTCAGCAGCTGTTCCCTGTGCTCTCCCCTTTTGATATAGTTTAATATTGTTAATACAGTGATTATTATCCCAGTAATTGTTTTTATATTAGATTTATATGCTGTATTAAGTTTACTCTTATTTGATAATCCGTTGATAGGGAGAATGAGCGTGTGTTTCTGCAGTAATGTTTGATAGTGGTATTCTCATTTTATATGTGTTTTATAATGGGCACATTATGTATGTGGTCATATTACAACACCCGCAAGTATGAAGCGCGGTGTTTTATATGATTATAAAAAGCAAAGACACGGTATTGTAAAAATTTAAAAGATTTTATTGTAAAATAAATACATCTCAAAGACATTTCAATACTATAAAATTCTTACAGAGCATAAAAGCAAACACATTAAATAGTACAGGGATCATACAGCAACACACTTCGTACAAAATAAATAGTATCACAAGTACAATGAATATACATCATTACACTTCTTACAAAATAAATAATATAGTGTTACAAGCCATGTACAGTATTTATCCAATACATTATTTACATCATGAGCCACATGGTTTGTAGCATCGGTAGAGACCTTTTTTTAGGTAGCAGAGTTCCTCGTGTGGTGCCTAATGACGGGGAATGTAAAGATTGAATTGTACGTGGCGTCGGAGCTGACTTCTGCGGCATAGATACAGCGTGTGTCTCGCTGCTGGAAATTTTTAATTCATCTAAAAGCTTCCTAGTAGTGGGATTACCCACAACTGTAGATGGTATATTTAGCTCGGCCATAGCCTGCATAAATGAATCCCAACCCGGAGGCAAATTACGGCCGGTCAGAGCATGGCTCTGCGTTGTACTACATACCAAATCCAGTAAGTTAGACCCTGGTATTACGGATCCTTTGAAAATAAATTCAGCTTTATTATTCCATGCTGTAACATTTCTATTCTGCAGTAACCTGTTTAGTAAAAATTCAGCATTCTTTTTATATCTTTGGTTTATATGGCTGACAATTTCAGCGATCTCTTGATTTTTATCAGAGTCGGTATTTGACAATTGTTGCTGACCAGGATCAGGAGTGCTAACGAGATTTAAAGCCGTTACTTCTTTTGAGCTGTGCCGCGTATGCACCAAGTAGCGCTGTAGCACGGTGCTATACATTTTAATTTTCACATCATTGGGAATGTCACGACGTTGTAAAATGTTGCTAATTTCACCATCAAGGCGGTGAATAACACTGTCGCGTATGCTAACTGTAGCGCCGGGTCTTAGTTTGTCTAGCTCCTGTTTGGGGACTAGATACATTTTCTCTGTATGCTCCATTATCTTCCTGCGAGCAGGCTTGTTATTATAGAGATTGCAAAAGCTAAAAGAGGGCCGATAAACCCGCCGGCCTGCTTTAGTAGCCGCTTCTTTTTCTTTATGGGTTGAGATCTGTCGCTCAGGGTTCTTATAGCTTTACGCCACTTCTTTAATATGCCTTTTTGACTCTCTTTCAGCGGAATCCTGCCTTTTAAGATGTTTAAAGCAATCTCGCCTATGGCTGTAATTAAATCATTGCTTGCATTGCGCAAAATAGACTTTCGGACAGCTGGGGTTGCTTTCACCAGAGTTTTTAAGAGAGCCCAGTTACGTAGAAGTCTCTCAGACATCTTTACATCACAACGCACACAGCGTAGAATGTCTGATGCCAGGCTAAAATTCACTTTTTAGATGTGTTTTTCTTTTGAAAATAGACAGCAGGCAACGCTGGTGGAAACAATCCGGTCCTTAAGCGAAAATCCTCAGGGGTATTAGCTCTCAAATCTACAAGCAAATACCCATAAGGCTCCCGCGTGGCATCCTCATAAGCTTCTAGGAAAAAACGTGTTTTTCCGGGATACATCTGACGAGCTAGAGTTAAAATTTGTAATTTATCTCGGGGGTTATTAAAAAGCACCATGTATTTTGTGTTTAAATTTATCATACGGCTTTTCTTACCCTGACAAAATATGTTTTGTACCAGGTAGAAAATGCTGAGATTTCTGTGGTGCACATACTTGGTAAAGGCTTTTTCTATCTCACAATTTTCACTAGCACTCTCCATGAGATCATCAACAATAGCCAAATTCACCTTCTCCGGTGGGAATAATTCGTCATCTACGAATGTATTCGGCAGACCCTCCACAAATCTGGCGTGGGGAAAAGAGAGAGAGATTTCATCATATAGTTTCTGCCAACACGAATAAAACCAAACAATATTATCAGGTTTCTGAGAAAAATTTGTTTCAATATTATACAGCAGTTGTTTTACAAAATAGCTCTTTCCAGAATTAGACGGCCCTGCTAGAATGCATGAGAATGGGTGTTGCAAGCGTGTATCCATCACCACAATACTCTGCTAATACCCAAAAGGCAGGGTTGTGAAACCGTCAATTAGTCGCCGCTTTGTATAAACGCACTTTTGTGTTTTGCGTAACGGCCTCGTTTCAATCTCCCAGTACTTTTTATTTCTTACAATGGCCGGCTGTTGTACGACAATACGTTTCTGTGTATCTGTATCAGAATTGCTCGGGTAGTCCAGAACTAGATCTTTTAGACTGTTGAAATTAATAGATTGAGTTACCAACATTTAGTGTTATCCCCTTAACTTTTAAGACAGTTTTACCGGTGTTGAGTTTGTATCCGTAAGTTTTGGGGCCCGCGGATACAAATTCTGTGATGTGTGTACCATCGGGTATTTCACTGGTCAGCTCCCCCAGGTAATCGCCTAAAAGCGGCTGCCACTCACCATCTCTCTGTACAAAAATAACAGAATCTGTGTCGTGATAAAGGCACCTCTCCTGCAGACGGTCCAGCAGCGAATAGAGCTCTAGCCACGCATACGCTGTTGTAAAACACGCTATAAAAATGTTTGTGTTTTTGTTGTGTTAAAATCATACAACCACCGCCTCTTTTGTTTAATGATCCGACTGGTCGCTATAGATTTCATGCGCCTTTTTTACATCACCGCTATTTTTAATGATGGTGACGACTAGCTTTAACGAATTGGATGCTAGACATTCAACGTTACTTTGAAGTGTGCGGGCAACGGCATTTAAAAAAGATCTATGATCCACACAGTGCAGCAGCGCTGGCAATGCACTACCAGCCAGGGAGCGTCCTCCCGTAGTGCTAGAACCCCACTACTCTCGCCGCTGTAGTTCCCGGCAGGCAGCTACGGCCGATAACGCCGCCGAGCAGTAGCGTGGTCAGTGGGGGGCGTGGCTAATAGGTGCCGTCACCAGTCCGTATGACGGACACTCATTTAAAATCAGGGATAGTATCACCTGCCACTCTAAAGGGGTTATTTACATTGTGAGATGCCCGTGTGGCAAACTCTGTGGGCCGCACGAAAAGGCAGCTTAAAGAGAGAATAAAGGAGCACCTAGATAATATTAAAAAAGGTTTTTTGGGGCACCCTTTATCTCGCCATTTTGCGGACAAACACAATCGGTCATGTAGTCACACCTCCTTCTGTGGGATTCAATTAGTAAAGGAAAATCCAAGGGGCGGAGATTATCTGAGAAGCATGTCACAAGTGGAATCCAAATGGATTTTCACACTAGATAGTTTGGCTCCCAAAGGACTCAATTATGAAATTGAATTGTTTGCCTTTTAAGAGGCAGGGTCTTTTGTAAATTTGCACGGGTTCCAAAAAAAAAAAAAAATTAGATATAGATAGATATTTTTATGGGTTGGGGAGGGTTCGGGCGTTATAATCATTAGTCCAGAAAAGTTTTAAAATTGTTTTAAAAGATATTTTAAAAAGAAAATGGATTTTTTGGAAACGGCGTATAGTTATCCCCATGTGTATAATTTTGGGACTTAGGGATCTAGGGGTGGGGTTCACTAACAGTTTTTGGCATTTTTTAATAAAATTAAGAATCGTCAGGTTTTATTGAGTGCAATGGTTTTAGGGTAACTTATTTATCTGTTTAGGGGTTTATACTATGCAATATAATGTTTTTAGAGGTCTATTAATAAAGGTGTATAGTTTTAATCAGTAAAGAGAGCTTTGGTTATGGGATAGCAGCAAGGGGTATCTTCCATGGGGAAGAGTGGTGTAATAAGTTTTTTTCCACTAGTATTTTTTCCCCTGGCATTATCGCAGGGTTTAGGTATCCTCCAGTGGGTCACCCGAAGGGGTGGCCAGTATGCATATTCTTGTGATTTGGTTTCTGCAGATGTCCCCAGATGGTGGGCGGCTCTACGCTGCGCATGGCATTAGGAAGTGTGGCTATAAAATAACTAGCACTGACAGGGAAGCCATACCTTGAGAAAGGGTCGGTACCCTCGAAACGCGTCGGGATTGGCCCTTGTGAGTGTCCGTCATACGGACTGGTGACGTCACCTATTAGCCACGTCCCCCACTCACCACGCTACTGCTCGGCTGCGTTATCGGCCGTAGCTGCCTGCCGGGAACTACAGCGGCGAGAGTAGTGGGGTTCTAGCACTACGGGAGGACGCTCCCTGGCTGGTAGTGCA
The DNA here is from genome assembly GCF_051348905.1 of Ranitomeya variabilis. Lineage (NCBI taxonomy): Eukaryota > Metazoa > Chordata > Amphibia > Anura > Dendrobatidae > Ranitomeya > Ranitomeya variabilis. The sequence goes on along the minus strand of NC_135238.1, from coordinate 89,932,991 downwards.
TTGCCAGTGCTGCTGCACTGTGTGGATCATAGATCTTTCAAGACTACAGAGGACGGTTTGCAGCAGCCTAGTGTCCCGAGTGGACACGTTAGTTCATAACAGCGAGGTAGGTGACTGAGATTCATCCATAGTCACAGTTCCTCCTGTCAGCGCGGCACCTATATTTGGATTTGGATTTTTATTACTGTTTGGCAGTGTCGCACACCACGTGCCAAGGTGCCTGCGGCTGGAGTTTCGGGCCAGAGCGTAGCGCCAGTGTGTTACTTTACAGTGTCTGGCATTTAAAAAAGATTCGGAATTAAAATCTTCCCGGATTTGTTTTGTAGCGAAAATAGGGTCTAAAGTATCACCACATTCAAGCCTTAACTGTACAAAGTCACCAGGTTCAATGTCCCTGATGATTCTATCCAGTAATGACTGAACGCCGTCATGAACAGTATTCACGGCCTCTACAAATGATTGTACACGCTCCAAATTTACAAATCTAAAATGATCCGTATGTATATGGCCGTTGAAATTGCGGAGAGCCCTTTGATGATGATAAAAATGCTGTAAAACGTCTGAACGATCTACGGCCATTTCATTATCATAAACACCATTACCTACAGAGGCTGCATCATGCGCATTTTCAGTATGTGTTTCAAGATGCCCACTGCTCTGAGCATCTGGATCAGCACTGGTGTTGACACTTCCAGGGTTGTCTTGGGTGTGTAAAACTGTAGTTGAATCATGTAACAGCCTCTGGGGATATTGTGTAGTTATAGCGCTGTAAACTGTCTTTCGCCCACTTCTAGCTGCTTGCGATCTTCTGGATTTTTTCAAACTGCCCAACCAAGCTTAGTCAGGTGGATTTAGATTTATTTAGATTCACAGGTGGTGTATGTACACAGGCATGATTTAGTTTAAAATCATATAGCTAGGCGATAATGTCAGGTATTGGACATGCATTTATCAGTCTTTCATACGTATCACAGAAAGATTTTAGTTTGAGCTGTGCGAGTTTGGTATGGACGTACTGAGCAGACATGCCAATAAACATTTTGGCATGTTCATCATCCCACACAGGCCTCCCTGTGTAAGATGATTGTTCAGCAACTTTCTGTTTTTTACTTATACGGCGGCGTGATACTGAACGTTTCTTTAGAGGTAATACATTTGCAAAATCGCTAGAAGATCCTGCAAGAGCAGTATCTGCAGGTTGTACAGTTTGACACACACGTATATTACCACGGTTATTACTCTTCTTACCAGCGACGAGCTGCGTAATTTCTCTATTTTCAGGACTAGCTTGTGGACTGCTGACTATGCTATTGACTTCCTGAGTTATGCAGGGGCTAACGTTCTGCGACGCAGATCTCTCTCTTGAAACATTCTTATATTTTCGATGTGGAATCTTGGGGCTTGGATTCCCGGTGTGTTTGGGTGCCGCGTAGCTTTCCTCTCGATCCACAACACAGATGGGTGAGAGAGGTGTTGTTCTCACAGCTGCATTAGCTCTTTGTGGTTGATTCTGTGCAGATCCGTAATTACGCCGCTGCAAAACTCGTGGTTGAAGATCCGGCGTATCTAAAAGAAAAGACAAAAGTGTCTGATACCCGCGAAACCGGTGTAAAATTGGAAAAGCTACACGCCGGGTGTTATCCATGATCCTGCGTAATATTTGAAAAGTTAACTGTGACAGTTATCCATGAAATTATTGTAACAATATTTGCATAAAACCGGTATAGAGCAGACCAGATATACACTTACAAGTATGAAGCGGGAATTGCACCTCCGCAGCTCCTGGTTTAATGGACATCGCATTGTTCGAACTCGTTGAGACGGGGATATTCTCTTTTTCAAATTAAATTTTTCTGGCAACTAGTTTAGCAGATGTAAATAAATTATGACTATTAGTTAACACAGAATTGATTTTCTACACAAAACTGTCTTGTTGAGACGGAGATATTCTCTTTTTCAAATTGAATTTTTCTGGCAACTAGTTTAGCAGATGTAAATAAAATATAACTATTAACACAGAACTGATTTTCCACACAAAAGTGAGAATCGTATGTATTTCAAGTGAACCGTTACCTTTTCTATTCTTGAGACACCTGCTTAACGAATTTCCACGTCTTTTAGGAGCATCGGGTAGCGGTGAAATTACAGTTTTCTTGACATCTATGATCTCGACGTCTGAATCCAGATTTTCACATGGTTTGGGAACACACCAGTTTTCCGGCATACAGAGCGATGGCTGCGTGTCAGTATCTGTATGAGAAATTGCACTTAGTTCATGTTTACATACAATGGATTAAATCAGCTTATACAGTATAATATAGTTTACGGTATAACACTGTTTATGTTGTATCAGTTTTAATAATAGTATTATATTGATGGATCGCGACATTATTTGTTTTAATAATTTAACCGTGAATTTATTATGCCATGATTTGTGTAATACAGTAGTTAATAGCTGTTAATACAACCTAACTGACGTACTTACTTATTACCTATGTTTGCTTAGTATAAACATATTTATGCCGCACTCACAAATTTATTTGCTACGGTATATAAAATGTGTTTGTCTGTGGTGTGAAATTAACATAGATAATATATATATATATATATATATATATATATATATATATATATATATATATATATATATATATGTTTCTTACATGCGATACAGGAATTTTAAATGTCTTAGTACCGTGTTACAATGACATTTTTCCCTATCTAAATGCAAAAAGGAGAATCTAATTACCTGTGATAAGGTGAAGAGCAGGCTCATTATCTTCTAATGGTTCCTCAGCTACGTGCTCAAAGGGTTCATAATTCTGCGTGACGAAATTATTGCGATAATCGGGAGACATACACTCCTCTTAAATAAGAAAGGATGCATGAATATATAATTAATATAAATTATTTATAATATAATGACTTAATCAGAATGAACCAATACTCTGTACATTATATTCGGTATACCTAGTTGTGTGCTTGTAAGAAAAGGGCTGTATTGATTGCGGGGATATTGGAATTCCATCTTACAAAAAAAAGGGGTAAAGTTTCATCTATATCTATACCAATGATAAATACAGATTTTAACTATATAACAAATATATACTATATATGAATTAGCAAAGATTCAGTTTATTAACTATATAACAAATATATACTGTACATGAATTAGCAGAGATTCAGTTTATTAACTATATAACAAATATATACTATATATGAATTAGCAAAGATTCAGTTTATTAACTATATAACAAATATATACTGTACATGAATTAGCAAAGATTCAGTTTATTAACTATATAACAAATATATACTGTACATGAATTAGCAGAGATTCAGTTTATTAACTATATAACAAATATATACTGTACATGAATTAGCAGAGATTCAGTTTATTAACTATATAACAAATATATACTATATATGAATTAGCAAAGATTCAGTTTATTAACTATATAACAAATATATACTGTACATGAATTAGCAGAGATTCAGTTTATTAACTATATAACAAATATATACTGTACATGAATTAGCAGAGATTCAGTTTATTAACTATATAACAAATATATACTATATATGAATTAGCAGAGATTCAGTTTAACTATATAACAAATATATACTGTACATGAATTAGCAGAGATTCAGTTTATTAACTATATAACAAATATATACTGTACATGAATTAGCAGAGATTCAGTTTATTAACTATATAACAAATATATACTATATATGAATTAGCAGAGATTCAGTTTATTAACTATATAACAAAAATATACTATATATGAATTAGCAGAGATTCAGTTTATTAACTATATAACAAATATATACTGTACATGAATTAGCAGAGATTCAGTTTATTAACTATATAACAAATATATACTGTACATGAATTAGCAGAGATTCAGTTTATTAACTATATAACAAATATATACTATATATGAATTAGCAAAGATTCAGTTTGTTAACTATATAATAAATATATACTGTACAGACTGATAATATCAGGGAGCAAATAAATCAGTTAGCACTTACTTTTTCAAAGAACAGCTATTCAAACTTGCAGAAAATGCCTTTAAGATTCTGTGCGTGTCAAACTTGTAGGAGACTGGCCTGTATTTAAAGAGAAAGTGACACCCACCTCGGCACTGTTTGCCTCTTTAGTGATTTCAGCCAGGCAGTATCGGATTACACTAATGAGTTGCAGCTGTTGTGTTAAACTAAATAACTCATCTAGCCCTGAAATATATTATCTAGGGCTGGAATATTTGGAATAAATACAGCATGTATTAACCATGCATGATATTGCCGGATTAAAACCTGAAATTTTATACAATTGAATTTCTGTAAGAAGCAGGCGGATATTGTTCATTGAGACACAATCATTTTATCCAACCATGGCTTCTAATTCCTATGAAATATATTATCTAGGACTGGAATGTTTGGAATAAATACAGCAATTAATATGAAATTTTATACAGCTGAATTTCTGAAAGAAGCAGGCTGTTGTTCATCGAGACACAGCCATTTTATTCAATCATGGGTTCTAATTCCTATGAAATATTAGAAAAACAATATTTTACAGCTATGGAGCCCGGATCATTCGGCGGAATCGACAAATTATTTAGAGCGATGAGAGACCGCGGAATAAAGAAATCTGATGTGGCTGAGTGGCTGAATAACCAAGATGCATACACGCAACACCGGCCTGTTAGAAAACGGTTCTTGACAAATAAAATTTACGTCTCGAACATTGACGCGCAGTGGCAAGCGGATCTCGTAAGTTTAATTGACTATTCAAGGGAAAATGATAATGTCACATACATCCTGACGGTGATTGATACTCTATCGCGATACGCGTGGTGCGTGGTCTTGTCAAACAAGACCGGAGCTAGTGTGGCCAGATCGTTCGAATTAATATTTCAAAATGATAAGCGCATACCGAAGAAATTGCAGACGGATCGCGGCAAAGAATTTATAAATTCGCCACTCAAGCAGCTATGTAATATGCATAATATTCACCACTTTTTTACCAACAATGTCGTAAAAGCAGCTATCGTAGAGCGCTTTAATCGCACATTAAAAACTCGTATGTGGGGGGCGTGGCCTAGCTGTGAAGAGGAACAGTCGCATTTTTGTGGAGCTCCTGCCCAGCGCTGGTTACCCACAGAATTTAATTATCTAAAGATCGTGAAAATAACCCCTTTTGGCGGACAGGGGGGGCCTGATCCTGGAGCAGTTTTTGAAAGATTGGGGGGTCCCGTCCCGGCGCGGAGCCCAGGTCTTAAGAGGAGGGAGGGAGTGAGAGTGAAGACGCCGCCATCTTCAACAGAACCACGAGCCAACCTACACCGGACTAAAGAGGACGCAGGGAGGTACGATCTTCCCCCCTTCCTCCGCACCCTCTTTTACTGAGACTGGCCGCACACACATCTCCCTGCCTACCGGTGGAGACGGCCCCTCCGACCTGACACCTCTGGAGGCGCCCCGCATCGTGCCGCACGGCTGTTGCAGCCACCCGGCCCCTGCGCCTTGGGGTGCATCTTGCGGAACATAGCGATCAGAAACATAATTGATCAGACTCACCCTCCGTGGCGGCGCTCCTTTCCCCCGGCGGCCTGGTGGTTATCCCGGACGCTTCCCTAACAGCGGTGTGTGGAGCGCTGGAGTTTTCCCGCTAGCCCTGGCGCCATCTTGAGCCTGCCGCGCGGTGCGGGGAGATCCTCTACATGCCTGGCTGGGGGTCTGTGCCGGTCTGGGATCGCTCACCACCTATAGTTTACAACTGCACCCTGCACGCTGTCTCCTGACCCCCCACATCCATCTAATTGGGGGCTAAGAGGCTGGAGGAATTGTTTGTGACCAGAGCACACATTACACTTAGTGTGCACTAATACAGAGTACTATATCTGGTGCTGAGACCTCTCCTCACCTACAGCTTATAATTGCATTACACCTCCTGCTGCCCCATACCCTTTTTATCTGTATCCAGCTCCAGCTCAATTTATACAGAACCTCTTTGCTGCCTTGAGAATTGGTCTGTCTTGCAGACTAACTCTTTCCACTGCAGACTCAGTGCATCACAATAAAGAAAAGACTTTGGAGGACAGAGGGGGCTGCAGAGAACATAAATGTGCACCTCAATTTGACTGTAGCCATCTCTCCTTCACAACTCAGCACTGCATTTGCAATATGTCTGTTTCTTTCACACCAACCTCTGAGCTACACCTACAGAAGAACAAACACATTTCAAACAACTTACAGTGCAGTAATTACTAATATAATCTCCAGACTTCAGTCTCCCTGTGCCACTGATATCCTCCTGGGATTCATAAATACAAAGGAAGTCCTCTGAAAGACAGACACCTAGTGACATCTAGTGCTCAATTTCAGAACTGGTGATACATTTTATAATACACAAAAAAAGACTCAACTGGCCACAGAACGTCCCCACTGATACAATAGCGACACCTAGTGTCCATGTCAAGCTCTAATCCTGTGCACATTATGAGGATTATCTAAAAAATCCTTTTCTTAGAGGCGCATGTGCGGTCTTCAGCGGTGACAGTCATGTCTTGCTGATTTCCGCTACCCGACCTACCAATTTAGGCCCTAATCAGCATCTGAATCACGCCAGACGCGCCACAATTGGACTCACTACACTCTCAGGAGACCCTCCTTCTGGCGATGCCTAAGAAGGGAGGCACAGCACAAACACCAGGCCGTAATATTGTAGACCTTTTTCAGAGTGGCAGCGTTTCCAAGACGACTACTACGACTTTTCTCCCCTTGGCCTCTACGGGGAGCACAGGAGATACAATGGACCAAGATGAAACCGGTCCCCACATAGAGACAACGATCTCCATGGCAACTCTTACCAAGTCCTTGCAAGAGACTTTCCGATCTGAGCTTTCCTCAGCTATGCAGAAGATCTCCTCCCAGATACAGGACATTATGCAGCGTACGGTGGCCCTAGAAGAAAAGATGGATGCCACTGCAGATGCCTTAGAAGAAGATCGCGAAACCCTCAAACTACATGCAGAACGTGTCGCAGAACTAGAACTCCGATGCGAAGACTATGAGAACAGATCACGTCGGGGTAATCTGCGGATCAGGGTACTCCCCGAAAATATTTTAGCTCTCAAAGACACTGCTACTGCCCTTTTCACCGCACTACTCCCTGACACAGACCAGTCCATGCTGCATATCACCAGAATCCATAGAGCCCTGGGCAGGCCGCGCAACAACGATATGCCCAGGGATGTGATCCTAAAACTACTGTTATGATCCTTAGTGGTTGAGGATCACAAATTACTCCAGCTAAGTAACAAACATAGGACAAGCTCTAGGGAGGTGGCAAACTGGACTGACAGCAAATCTGAACCTATCCAAACACACTAGAAGTAGCCGGTGAACGTGCCTAAAAATCCTAGACGTCTCGAGCCAGCCTGAGGAACTAACTACCCCTAGAGAGAAAGAAAGACCTCTCTTGCCTCCAGAGAAATAATCCCCAAAGATATAGAAGCCCCCAACAAATAATAACGGTGAGGTAAGAGGAAGGCACATACACAGGGGTGAAAGCAGATTCAGCAAATGAGGCCCACTAATACTAGATAGCAGAAAATAGAAAAGGGAATCTATGCGGTCAGTAAAAAACCCTTACAAAATATCCACTCTGAGATTTTAAGAACCCCCACACCAACTAACGGTGTGGGGGGAGAAACTCAGTCCCCTAGAGCAAGCGAGGAAATCACATTTTAGCAAGCTGGACAAGAAACATGATGAATGCTGATAATCAAAAAATGAACAAACAAAAACTTAGCTTGTCTTGGAGAGACTGGGAGCAAGGTAGTCACAAGGAATCTGAAGAGCACTGAATACATTGATAGCAGGCAAGGAACTGAGTATCCAGGTGAGCTAAATAGGAAACCAGCCAAGGATAACGAACCAGCTGATGCAGCCAACCTGCAGAAAGACAACACTACACAGTACCGCTTGTGACCACTAGAGGGAGCCCAAAAATAGAGTTCACAACAGTACCCCCCCCCTTGAGGAGGGGTCACCGAACCCTCATCAAGACCCCCAGGGCGATCAGGATGAGCCGCGTGGAAGGCACGAACCAAATCGGCTGCATGAACATCAGAGGCGACAACCCAGGAATTATCCTCCTGACCATAGCCCTTCCACTTAACCAAATACTGAAGCCTCCGTCTAGAGATACGAGAATCCAAAATCTTCTCCACCACGTACTCCAATTCGCCCTCGACCAGCACCGGAGCAGGAGGCTCAACAGAAGGAACCACAGGTACCACATACCTCCGCAACAAAGACCTATGGAACACATTATGAATGGCAAACGATGCTTGGAGATCCAAACGAAAAGACACCGGGTTAAGGATTTCCAAGATCTTATAAGGACCAATGAAGCAAGGCTTGAATTTAGGAGAGGAGACCTTCATAGGAACATACCGAGAAGACAGCCACACCAAATCCCCAACACGAAGTCGGGGACCCACACCGCGGCGGCGGTTGGCAAAGCGCTGAGCCTTCTCCTGTGACAACCTCAAATTGTCCACCACATGGTTCTAAATCTGCTGCAACCTATCCACCACAGAATCCACCCCAGGACAGTCAGAAGGCTCAACCTGACCCGAGGAAAAACGAGGATGGAAACCAGAATTGCAGAAAAAAGGCGAAACCAAAGTAGCAGAACTAGCCCGATTATTAAGGGCAAACTCGGCCAATGGCAAAAAAGTCACCCAATCATCCTGATCAGCAGAAACAAAACATCTCAAATAAGTTTCCAAGGTCTGATTAGTTCGTTCGGTTTGGCCATTAGTCTGAGGATGGAAGGCCGACGAAAAAGACAAATCAATGCCCATCTTAGCACAAAAAGTCCGCCAAAACCTGGACACAAACTGGGATCCTCTATCAGACACAATATTTTCAGGAATGCCGTGCAAGCGAACCACATTCTGAAAAAATAGAGGAACCAAATCGGAGGAGGAAGGCAACTTAGGCAAGGGCACCAAATGGACCATCTTGGAAAAACGATCACACACCACCCAGATGACAGACATTTTCTGAGATACTGGAAGATCCGAAATAAAATCCATGGAAATGTGCGTCCAAGGCCTTTTCGGGACAGGCAAAGGCAAAAGCAAACCGCTGGCATGAGAACAGCAAGGCTTAGCCCGAGCACAAATCCCACAAGACTGCACAAAGGAACGCACATCCCGCGACAAGGAAGGCCACCAGAAGGACCTAGCCACCAAATCTCTGGTACCAAAAATCCCAGGATGACCCGCCAACACCGAAGAATGAACCTCGGAAATAACTCTGCTGGTCCATTTATCCGGGACAAACAGTCTCTCTGGTGGACAACGGTCAGGTCTATCCGCCTGAAATTTCTGCAGCACTCGTCGCAAATCTGGGGAAATGGCAGACAAAATCACTCCCTCTCTAAGAATACCAGCCAGCTCAGAAACTCCCGGAGAGTCAGGCACAAAACTCCTAGAAAGTGCATCAGCTTTCACGTTCTTTGAACCAGGCAGGTATGAGACCACGAAGTTGAAACGGGAGAAAAACAACGACCAACGAGCCTGTCTAGGATTCAGGCGCTTGGCAGATTCGAGGTAAATCAGATTTTTGTGATCAGTCAAGACCACCACACGATGTTTAGCTCCTTCGAGCCAATGTCGCCACTCCTCAAATGCCCACTTCATAGCCAACAACTCCCGATTACCAACATCATAATTCCGCTCGGCAGGCGAAAATTTTCTTGAAAAGAAAGCACATGGCTTCATCACAGAGCCATCAGAGCTTCTCTGCGACAAAACAGCCCCTGCTCCAATCTCAGAAGCATCAACCTCGACCTGGAAGGGGAGAGAGACATCTGGCTGACATAAGACTGGAGCTGAAGAAAACCGGTGCTTCAGCTCCCGAAAGGCCTCCACGGCCGCAGGAGACCAATTAGTCACATCAGAACCCTTCTTGGTCAAATCCGTCAAAGGTTTAACCACGCTAGAAAAATTAGCGATGAAACGACGGTAAAAATTAGCAAAACCCAAGAACTTCTGAAGACTCTTAACAGACGTGGGCTGAGTCCAGTCATGAATAGCCTGGACCTTGACTGGGTCCATCTCCACAGTAGAAGGAGAAGAAATAAAACCCAAAAAGGAGACCTTCTGTACTCCGAAGAGGCATTTTGAGCCCTTCACAAATAAAGCATTAGCACGCAGGACCTGAAACACCATCCTGACCTGCTTCACATGGGACTCCCAATCATCAGAAAAGACCAAAATGTCATCCAGATAAACAATCATAAATTTATCCAGATATTCTCGGAAGATGTCATGCATAAAGGACTGAAACACAGAAGGAGCATTAGAGAGTCCAAAAGGCATCACCAAGTACTCAAAATGGCCTTCGGGCGTATTAAATGCTGTTTTTCATTCATCTCCCTGCTTAATGCGCACAAGATTATACGCACCATGGAGATCTATCTTGGTGAACCAACTGGCACCCTTAATCCGAGCAAACAAATCAGACAATAGTGGCAAAGGATACTGAAATTTGACTGTGATTTTATTCAGAAGACGATAATCTATACAAGGTCTCAAAGAACCGTCCTTCTTGGCCACAAAAAAGAATCCTGCACCAAGAGGGGAAGAGGATGGGCGAATATGTCCCTTCTCCAAAGACTCCTTTATATAACTCCGCATCGCGGCATGCTCTGGTATAGACAAATTAAAAAGTCGTCCCTTAGGGAATTTACTACCAGGAATTAAAATTATAGCACAGTCACAATCCCTATGAGGGGGCAGGGCACTGGACCTGGGCTCATCAAATACATCCTGGTAGTCAGACAAAAACTCAGGTACCTCAGAAGGAGTGGAAGACGCAATAGACACCAACGGAGTATCGCCATGAATTCCCTGACAACCCCAACTTGACACAGACATAGCTTTCCAATCTAAAACTGGATTATGAGCCTGCAGCCATGGCAGACCCAAAACGACAACATCATGCAAATTATGCAGAACAAGAAAGCGAATCACCTCCTGATGTACGGGAGTCATGCACATGGTCATTTGCGTCCAATACTGAGGCTTATTCTCAGCCAATGGCGTAGCATCAATTCCCCTCAGAGGAATAGGAAATTCCAAAGGCTCCAGGACAAAACCACAGCGCCTGGCAAACGACAAATCCATCAGATTCAGGGCAGCACCCGAATCCACAAAAGCCATAACCGAGTAGGACGACAAAGAACAAATCAAAGTAACAGACAAAATAAATTTAGGCTGTATAGTACCAATGGTGACAGGTTTAGCGATTTTTTTTAAGCGTTTAGAGCATGCTGAGATAACATGAGTAGAATCACCACAGTAAAAGCACAAACCATTTTGATGTCTATGACTTTGTCGCTCAATTCTGGTCAGAGTTCGGTCACATTGCATAGACTCAGGTCTCTGTTCAGAAAATACCGCCAAAGGATGAGCAGATTTGCGCTCCCGCAAACGCCGATCAACCTGAATGGCTAAAGCCATAGAATCACTCAGACTTGTAGGGGTGGGAAACCCCACCATAACATTCTTAACGGCCTCAGAAAGACCTTCTCTGAAATTTGCAGCCAGGGCACACTCATTCCATTGAGTAAGCACCGACCATTTCCGAAATTTTTGACAATACACCTCTGCTTCATCCTGACCTTGAGAGATAGCCAGCAAAGCTTTTTCTGCCTGATTCTCAAGATTAGGCTCCTCATAAAGCAGTCCAAGAGCCAGAAAAAATGCATCTACATTAAGCAATGCAGGATCTCCTGGCGCCAGAGAGAAAGCCCAATCCTGAGGGTCGCCACGCAACAAGGAGATAACAATCTTAACTTGCTGAGCGGAATCACCAGAGGAACGAGGTCTCAGAGATAGAAATAACTTACAATTATTCTTAAAATTTCGAAACCTAGATCTATCTCCAGAAAACAACTCAGGAATGGGTATCTTTGGTTCTGACATAGGGCTATGAATAACAAAATCCTGAATACTTTGCACCTGTGCAGTAAGATGATCCACACTAGAAGTCAGAGTCTGAACATTCATGTCTGCAGCTGAGCTCAAAAACACCCAGAGTTCAAGGGAATGAAAGAAGCTAAACAGACTGCAGCAAAGGAAAAGCGGGAGGAAAAAAAAAAAAATGTACTCAGGTCTTCTTTTTATCCCACTTCGGCGATGCATTAAACACTTTTTGGCCTGCTATACTGTTATGATCCTTAGTGGTTGAGGATCACAAATTACTCCAGCTAAGTAACAAACATAGGACAAGCTCTAGGGAGGTGGAAAACTGGATTGACCGCAAATCTGAACTTATCCAAACACACTAGAAGTAGCCGGTGAACGTGCCTAAAAATCCTAGACGTCTCGAGCCAGCCTGAGGAACTAACTACCCCTAGAGAGAAAGAAAGACCTCTCTTGCCTCCAGAGAAATAATCCCCAAAGATATAGAAGCCCCCAACAAATAATAACGGTGAGGTAAGAGGAAGGCACATACACAGGGGTGAAAGCAGATTCAGCAAATGAGGCCCACTAATACTAGATAGCAGAAAATAGAAAAGGGAATCTATGCGGTCAGTAAAAAACCCTTACAAAATATCCACTTTGAGATTTCAAGAACCCCCACACCAACTAACGGTGTGGGGGGAGAAACTCAGTCCCCTAGAGCAACCAGCAAGCGAGGAAATCACATTTTAGCAAGCTGGACAAGAAACATGATGAATGCTGATAATCAAAAAATGAACAAACAAAAACTTAGCTTGTCTTGGAGAGACTGGGAGCAAGGTAGTCACAAGGAATCTGAAGAGCACTGAATACATTGATAGCAGGCAAGGAACTGAGTATCCAGGTGAGCTAAATAGGAAACCAGCCAAGGATAACGAACCAGCTGATGCAGCCAACCTGCAGAAAGACAACACTACACAGTACCGCTTGTGACCACTAGAGGGAGCCCAAAAATAGAGTTCACAACAAACTACATTATGAGGAGGCACGAGATCTAATCCTGAATGCTGCACGTGACAATCCAGATCTACCGGGACTGCCATCTTCGGTACATATCTATGCGGATATCGCGTCAACCACCCTCGCCAGGAGGAGATCCCTCAAACCAGTAACATCAGCCTTGCAGACGGCACAGATTAAATACAGATGGAGCATCCCCTTCGCCCTCATCTTTACATACTACTCCCAACTGTACACCTGCCGTACACTAGAAGAAGGGAAACAAGCCATGCTTAAAGCTGGGATCCCAATCTCAATAGAGACTTCAGCCATGCCGCAGAGAAAGCCAAGACCACCAAGAGAATGGCAAAACACTCCCAGAACAAGGAGCCAAAACGCACGGGTCGTCTGATATGTCCAAATTACAAGATCATCCACCTTGATTTCCGTGGGGCGGATCGAGCTGATACTGTTCATCCTGATTGCTCCCGGAGTTGGAGGGAAGGGATTGATGGCTCTTTGCTGCCTCTCCTCTCAGCCCTCCAGAATTAGTAAATGTATGCTGAATATTTGTATAGATATTCTATTCTGTCTTTAAATGCAAGTGGTCCATCAGATTACTACATTCCTAATTGACCCTATTCCTCCCCTACCTTACCTCACTCTGATTCCCCCCTTCCTCCCCCCTTCTTCCCAATAATTCCCGTACCACAGTCCTCTCCTTTTCTCCTCTCTCTCCCCCCCTTACCCCCCCTTTTTTTTTCCTTTTTTTTCTTCCTTTTCCTCTTTCCCCCCACTTCTCCTTACCCCTCCTTACCCCACTCCCCTTCCTCCCATCTCCCTCCCCTCCTTCCTCCCCTCCCTTCCTCCTTTCCCTTTCCCCCCTCCCTCCCCTCCTTCCCCTTTCTTTCCTCCCCTCTCTCCCCCATCTCTCTCCTCCCCCCCCCTTTTTTTTTTTTTCTCTTCCTCTCCTGCTTCTTCTTTTCCCTCTCCCCTTTATATCTATCTCTCTACCAAGGGCCTAAATGTCGGGTTTATAACATGCTGCCTAAACTTGGCGACACCCGGTACTCCAGTTAATATGGTAAGCCAGATCGCCATATTTTCCGGATATGATATCCGTTTGTTATTATTAATTGTTATGTTTGTCTTTGTCTCCCCCCAGTCTGTTCCCTTCCTATTGTTTTCCCACAGAGATCATCACTGCACTTATCGACTAACTCATCATCTATTAATCGGAGACACGGTTCTTGTTCCCGCTCAAGCCTCCACACTCTTCAGCGGTAAATATTTACTGAAAAATGTGTAATGTTATTTCTCATAATGTCCGAGGATTCAACTCGCCTATTAAACGTAAGAAAGCCTTCCTTGACTACTCAAAACACGCACCAGACATTATTTGTCTCCAGGAGACCCATTTTTCCACCTCTTCCCACCCTAAGCACTTTGATGCCAAGTATTCACAACACTATATGTCAAACTGGGATAAAAAAACGAGAGGTGTCGCCACATTCATTAGGAATAACTTCCCATTTCAGCTCATTAGCGCACATTCGGACTCAGAGGGCAGATTCCTCATTACTCTTGGAACATCACGAAACCAGACAATTTGCATTGTTAATAGCTATTTGCCCGCAACATCCCAGAGATCGGTCTTTCAACTAATTATATCAAAACTAGCCACTCTTACGTATGACCACCTTATCTGGTGCGGCGACTTCAACTTTATCATTAATCCTAAATTAGATAGCAGTGCTCAGAAGCGATCAGATTTAACAAAAGCTGACAAAAAGAAAATCCAACACCTAATGAAAGACAACTGCCTGGTCGATGTATGGAGGGAACTAAATGGTCCTATAAAGGGTTACACATACTTCTCACCTGCACACCAGTCCTATTCTCGAATAGACCTACACCTAACTACTGCAAGAACGATCCCATCTGTCCTATTCTCTCGTCATATTCCATCATCGTGGTCTGACCATGATGTTGTCCTGTCAACATTTAAATTCAATGTCACCACTTCTAAATTATTCAAATGGAGACTGAACGAATCCTTTCTTACTGACCCTGCTACACTCTCTAAAGTTAAAGAGGAGTTGGGACTGTACTTCCAGACCAATTCCACTGACGACATTTCCCCTGGACTAGTATGGATGGCGCATAAAAAATTTATTACTGGCTCCCTAATTAAAATTGCGTCAAATAAAAAGAAACAAAGATCTGAACTACAAACATGCTTAGAGACTAGTGTTGAGCATTCCGATGCTGCAAGTATCGGGTATCGGCCGATACTTGCTGTATCGGAATTCCGATACCGGGATTCCGATACTCTTGTGGTATCGGGTATCGGGTATCGCAACAACATTAATGTTAAAATGTGTAAAAGAGAGAATTAAAATAAAAAATATCGCTATACTCACCTCTCCGACGCAGCCGGGACTTCAGCGAGGGAACCGGCAGCGTTGTTTGTTTAAAATTCGCGCTATTACTTGGTTACGTGAATTCCCGGCTTGTGATTGGTCAGGTCGGCCACGTTGCCGGGACGCGGACCAATCACAGCAAGCCGTGACGAAATTACGTCACGGCTTGCTGTGATTGGTCCGCGTCCCGGCAATATGGCCGCCCTGACCAATCACAAGCCGTGACGTCACGGGAGGCTGGACACGCGCCCATTTTAAAATGAGCGCGTCCAGCCTCCCGGCTTGTGATTGGTTGACCGCGGCGCAACCAATCACAAGCCGTGACGTCACGGGAGGCTGGACACGCGCCCATTTTAAAATGAGCGCGTCCAGCCTCCCGGCTTGTGATTGGTTGACCGCGGCGCAACCAATCACAAGCCGTGACGTCACGGGAGGCTGGACACGCGCCCATTTTAAAATGAGCGCGTGTCCAGCCTCCCGTGACGTCACGGCTTGTGATTGGTCAGGGCGGCCATATTGCCGGGACGCGGACCAATCACAGCAAGCCGTGACGTAATTTCGTCACGGCTTGCTGTGATTGGTCCGCGTCCCGGCAACATGGCCGACCTGACCAATCACAAGCCGGGAATTCACGTAACCAAGTAATAGCTCGAATTTTAAACAAACAACGCTGCCGGTTCCCTCGCTGAAGTCCCGGCTGCGTCGGACAGGTGAGTATAGCGATATTTTTTATTTTAATTCTTTCTTTTACACATTTATATGGTTCCCAGGGCCTGAAGGAGAGTTTCCTCTCCTTCAGACCCTGGGAACCATCAGGAATACCGTCCGATACATGAGTCCCATTGACTTGTATTGGTATCAGGTATCGGTATCGGATTGGATCCGATATTTTGCCGGTATCGGCCGATACTTTCCGATACCGATACTTTCAAGTATCGGACGGTATCGCTCAACACTATTAGAGACTAAACTTGTGAAACTTTAACTCGCTAACCAGGCCACCACTTCCCTCTTTCTGATTAAACAAATCAGGGACACTAAGCTACAATTAGACACCATTCTTACAAACAAAACAGAGAGAGCGCTAACTTGGACTAAGTCAACTTTTTATAAATATGCAAATAAACCTTCTGGCATGTTGGCACGTAGGCTCAGATGCAAAGAATCCTTAAATAATGTCACCTCCATCAAAGACTCCAAAGGCAGAATCTCCGCACACCCGGATATAGTATACGAAACATTCCGGGACTACTATCAGAAACTGTATACCTCCCCACAGATATCTTCACCGCAATCCTTATCCTCCTTCCTAGATGAATTGAAATTACCTAAAATCCCCAACTCCTCGATAGACCAACTGCATACACCAATATCTGAGGACGAAATTTCTACAGTAATTAAAAACCTAAAAAAAAACAAAGCCCCCGGACCTGACGGCCTCACGGCACTATACTACAAAAACTTACAAACATCCTCACGCCGCACATTAAAAATTACTGTAATGCTTTACTAAATGGCACCCAGATGCCCCCTGAATTCTATATTGCCCATGTGACGGTAATCCCAAAACCAAAGAAAGACCATCTCCTTCCCAAGAATTATAGACCTATATCGTTGCTAAATGTTGACCTCAAACTCTTTACATCCATCATTACCACTAGGCTCAACAAATTTTTACCTACCCTTATTCACCGAGACCAAGTGGGGTTCATACCTAATAGACAAGGTCCCGACAATATTAGAAGGAATTTAAATATTATACATTCAGCAAACTACCATAAGCAACTCCTACTACTACTAGCGTTGGACATAGAAAAAGCTTTCGACTCGGTCTCATGGCCCTACCTATTTGAGGTCCTAACAAGATTTGGCATCCCTCGCACCCTTGTTTCATGCCTTCAACTATTGTACGACAGTCCAACAGCCTACCTAAAACTCCCGTCAACTAAACCTACTCCTATCAACATACAAAGAGGGACGAGACAGGGCTGCCCACTTTCTCCAGCCCTATTTGCCATGGCCATGGAACCATTGGCTGAGGCAGTAAGGCTTAACCCGAACATACTTGGACCTGTGGGGCTTGACGCGCAATATAAAGCAAGCTTATTTGCGGATGATTTACTACTGACTCTATCCAGCCCACTCACCACTCTCCCAAATTTATTTTCAGTCCTACGTAGATTTGAATCGATCTCAGGACTCAGAATTAATGTTGACAAATCCGAAGCTCTATTTCTTAACACCACTAAGGACATGCAAACAAATATTATCTCCCAGTTAAAATTTACAAAAAATGAACATTATATAACTTATCTCGGAGTCAACCTCACCTCCCATAAGTCGACCCTATTTAAGTGGAATTATCTCCCATTAATAAAAAATCTTCGAACTGACTTAAGTAGATGGTCTGACATGAAATTTACCTGGTTGGGCAGGTTACATGCAATTAAAATGGTCTCTTTGCCTAGATTTCTGTACTTATTCCGCTCTCTCCCCATACCGTTGCCCCATGAGACCCTACGCGAAGTTCATTCCATGATTTCAAAATTTATTTAGCAGGGGAAAAAAACCAGAATCCGTCAAAAAACTATTTTCATACATAGAAGACTGGGGGGGCTTTCCATGCGTAACTTCACACTGTATTACAAATCGGCTCAGTTAGCCCAATTGACTAATGCCTGTGCTGCCGACCGTGCACTGAGATGGGTTGACCTGGAATCGTCCCTTTTACTTCCGTTTTCCTTGTCGGGCCTTATGTGGTCCACACAAAAATTACCAAAAGGTCTACACATCACAGCACCTTTCACAGCACATTCCCTGATTCTCTGGAGAAAGGAAAGATTTAAATTTGAACTCCAATCTGAGTCTGCCCCACTGACTCCCCTCTTCTGCAACCCCATGTTCCCACCAGGACTTGACCCATGTTCTTTTGCATGGTGGAAAGTTAACGGAATTACTACTCTAAAGCACCTCTGCTCACCCTTTAATATGATATTATCTAGACAAGAATTCCTCCATAAATACAATCCACCCATTAGCGAAACCTTTCGTATCTATCAGGTTTTCCATTTCGCGGAACAGATTCTGCGGCGGAAAATCCCTTTTTGCGCGACTGGCTTTGAACAGAGATGCATGGATGACCCACTGGAAAGGGGAACTATTTCTCTGCTATACGGATCCTTCAATGCGGCACATGGAGTTGACAAATTACATTACATGAAACAGTGGGAGGAAGATCTGGGTATCCAATTAACTTTGGAAAATTGGAGACGATGCTGTGACACAGTTTCCAGGGGTAGTCATCAAGCCTCCCTGGCAGAGACATCCATTAAGGTCTTACACAGAACATACCAAGTTCCAAGTAAACTTCACGCTATATACCCCAACATTTCAGATAAATGCTTTAGAGGATGTGGCGCAGTGGGAGATATGAAGCATATTTGGTGGGAATGCCCGATAGCCTCGGCTATGTGGCAGGAAGTAGGATTAATAATTGGAAAAATGTATGGCGGGACAATACAACCTGACCCGGCCACATTCCTCCTGGGAGCCAAATACCCGGGGTTTACTAATAAATTTCACAGGCTGATAGGCCAGCTGCTTATGGCCGCTAAGCTACATATAGCTACCAGCTGGAGGTCGTTGTTTCTCTCTGTCCAGGCAGTTAGAGATAAAATGAATTCAATCCTCTTATATGAACGTATACATGCAACTAGGGAAGATCTGTGGGAGGCCTTTTACCAGATTTGGAAACCGTGGATGGATCTTAACACGAACTTAAATCTTGAACAAACCTTGACTTTATCTATTTGAGACTCTATTGTCCTGTGAGAGATTCTGATAACAATGGGGTTGAGCCGGAGTGGGGTGGGGTGCGGTGAGGTGGGAGGCAGAACTCATAAAACGGAACATAGTACAACCTTGTCTGGTAAATATACTATAGCTTACCACGAAATAAAGTGCAGTATCTCATTTCCCTCCCCACTTTCCCTCTTTTATGTCTCCCCATGTTCTTGTCTTGTTATATTTGTATTTTTGATTTTGAGTTAATATATATATGGTTTTGCCACATTGTTCAGATTTAAGCTTATTGAACTCCCTTGTAAGGGAAACTGTTGTTCAATTGCTATGTTATTGAAAATAAAATTATTGAAACTAAAAACTCGTATGTGGCGCTATCTCACGAAGCATAATACCTTTAGGTATATTGATATTTTACCGGATTTGGTGCATAGCTACAATCATACTTATCATTCTACCATACGCTGTAGCCCCGCTGAAGTGACAGAGAAAAACGCTATGCAAATCTGGCGCAATATTTATAGTTCTACTATTACTAATAAACCGATTAAACCGACTTTAAAGGTCGGAGACCATGTCAGAATATCGCGCTATAAAGGGACCTTCTGTAAGGGGTATGAAAAAACGTACAGCGAAGAGATTTTTTTAATTACAGGCGTCTCCAGTAAATTTCATAAACCTCTTTATAAAATTAGTGATTTAGCCGGCGACCCTGTAGAGGGGTCATTTTATAAGGAAGAACTGCAAAAAATACCTATGGATGAGAATCATGTCTACAGAGTAGAAAAGATTTTGAGAAAAAAACGTGTCAGGGGTGTGAGTCACTGCTTCGTCAAATGGCTGGGGTACCCCGGAAAATTCAATAGTTGGATTCCGGCCTCGGAGTTGACAGATATATAGTCATGGAAGCGCGCTCGTTTTTCGTGACACTGCCCAGTAATTCCTCAATTAAAATCTACCCCGATAACACCATATCGAATTACAACACCAAGTTAGCGAGGGCCGTTCATCTTTCAGACGCTTATGAAGTGGCGTTAACAGAAATACAGTACCTCCATACGTGGAACACTTTTGAGGCTTTTGAAGGGAACTTCTACGCTGCCAAACACGGCGAACCGTTGGAACATTATCACATAAAATCAGGATTTTACTCGAACATTCATAAGCTGGTTGGCGCAGTCAATGCCCGAATAGAGGCGCTGAATTTATCCACGCCTGCCTACAGAATACGGTATGATGAGCTATGCCGGGAGGTGATCCTGCCCGATCCAGCTCCTATACAGTTTGGTCTGGGTACTAAGCTAAAAAATTTTTTCGGCCTACAGACCGTCGATGACTTCCCCGTTGCTTTAATGCCCTGGAATCGAGCTTTTACCCCGATTCAAAGGCTTGTTTTTATTCGCTTTTTGTATACACTGATATAATTCAGCATCAGCTTGTAGGCGACAGTTACGTTCAACTGTTACGGACCGTAGAAGTTAGCGGCGATGATAATGATATTGTCACGGTGCGCTACACGCGTCCAGATTACATACCGCTGTGCAAACAACACTTTGACTCCATAAACATTACAGTCATGTCGGACCAGGCTACGCCGGTTAAATTCAGATACGGAAAGTGTATAGTGCGATTACATTTCAGACCGCAACAGTATTGACACGATAAAATGGTGTCTCAAAGGGTGTATGGAGATCCTGCTGTTTATGCCCGCTACTATACTGCCCAGTCGGGGCACGGGCTAGAGGGATTCCGCGGGAGCGAGTACATGTATGGCTCTGGCCTGGCCGGGATATTTAAAGGATTATTTCGCCGCACCGTGCCACTTTTCAGAAAAGGCTTAGAATTAGTAAAACCGCACATAAAGACGGCGGTCCGGAACATCGCGACGGACGCCGTCACGACCGCCTCAACGGCCCTTATGAAACGGATAAATACACAACCGCAGCAAGACCGATCTGGGATAATTTATGTCGCTAAAAAAGCACAAAAAAGAAAGAGGCGCGCTTGCCCGCCTTTAACGCCGATGCTCATGAATAACACTACCACCAAGAGACGCCACCGCCAGAAACTAGTAAGACGCTCTGCGGACGACATCTTCTAATCAGTTATCATGGCTTTCCTGCATGACGCTTCTGTAGAGTGCGCAAAATCTGAACTGGATATTTTTGACGTACCCCCGACACAAACAAGTATAGAGAAATCTCTATTTGTAGAAGTACAACCGGTTGCGGCTCTGTCAGACAATGGCCCGTTGGAATTTTTCATATCTGGGAGCGGCGATTATTATTATGATCTAAACAACACGCTGTTGTACATAAGCTGTCGCATCGTGAAGCAAGATAATACGGCTATTGCCTATGGCTCCCGGGTGGCTCTCATAAATTATCCTCTAGCCACCCTTTTTAACCAGGTCGATATTACTCTGGGAGATCGACTTATCTCACAATCGGACAATCTCTACAGCTATAGAGCGTACATAGGGACCCTTTTAAATTACAGCTCGCAGACACTGTCATCACAATTTACAGCCGGTTTGTTCTATAAAGACACTGCGGGCCATCATAATGACCGGAGCTTGGATGGCGCAAATGCGGGGTTTATCAAAAGAGCCAATGCAGCTTCTCGCTCAAAGCCCATCGACCTCTTGGGGCCCATTTTTGGGGATATATTTAATCAACCAAAGTTAATATTGAATGGTCTTGACCTTAAGGTTAAGTTAACAAGAAATAAGGATGCTTGCTGCCTCATGTCCGCAGAAGCCGAGCCGCTGAAGGTGCAAATCTCGCAAGCGGCTCTCTTTGTGAAAAGAGTGCAGGTGTCTCCGGCTGTCCGAATCGGTCACAGCCAGGCCCTCCTATCTGCAACCGCCAAGTACGCTATTGACCGAACATGTCTGAAAGTGTACAGCATCGCCGCAGGGACACGGATAACGAACCACGAGAACCTCTACCTAGGCCAGATACCAAAGACTGTTATATTGGGATTTGTAGATAATGAGACCTTCAGCGGTTCATACACGAAAAATCCGTTGCAATTCAACCACTACCACATCAACCACGCCGCCACATCGATACTGAAGGCCGATAATTATACAGACCGCATATTCGCCGGTGTGTTTCCGTGTGATTTGCTTCCGGAAGAAAGAGTGACTCAGAGACCAGCGGCATATATCGTGAATACAGACCCGGCGAATCAAGCTGGACGCCACTGGGTATTAATCGTACTCTGCAATGATAAGACGGGCATATTTTTTGATAGTTACGGCATTAGTCCTGAAAATATAATCTTCCCACGCGATTTTGTGACATTCCTGAAGAAGAATTGTGCCGCGTATTGTTATCAAGACGACCAAATCCAAGATATGTATAGCCATGTATGCGGACATTACTGCGTATATGTTTTGCACCATTTAGCGCACGGATTACCATTCAAGAAGCTTTTACAACATTTCACTTCTGATGTACAAAGAAACGATAGAATCGTATCAGACTTTGTTGCATCAACATTTTCAAATTTAACTCGTTCTAACCGTAGTTATCAATTTAATCAAAAATGTACTTGCTTTCGCTGATCTAAATGTCTGACCAGGACAGCTATCTAGTTAAAAGATATTCAGGGTGTCATCTGCTAGCAATTAGCTCTGTTGTGCATTACTTCACACAAAGATTTTAAACCATTCTGTGTTTGCACAGCTATCTGGGATTCCAGAAGGGAAGAACATCCGTGGGACCCGTCATATCCCCGGTTCACACACACAACATCCAGATGCTTGTTGTATGTGAAGCGGAAATGCAGACAGTTTTGCTGTGTTGATTGATGAGCCAACGAGTTATATGTAAACCGGTCACGGGTGGGAATTGACATGGCATGTGAAACTTGTGTAAAATGATGTTTGTGAATGTATGTCATGCAGCCACACATCTGCTTGTAGTTAAGTAAGAATAGACAGCGAGACTTACACATTACAGGATACAGAGCTGCCGGCAGAAACACAGCCTCATTCAAATCCATAACAGCTACATATAAACATCTAATATAAACGCAGGCAAATACTATGATAATAATCACAGTATTAACAATATTAAACTATATCAAAAGGGGAGAGCACAGTATCAAATTAACAATATTAAACACTGTGATAACAATATTAAACTATATCAAAAGGGGAGAGCACAGGGAACAGCTGCTGAATGCAGCCAGGGAGGGGAGGGGTTACACACTCTTGATACACTTTGATAGGGGCGGGTCCACCTGTCAAATTGAGTTTGACGAAACCTCCCTATGCTCTACTACTCACCGGTTACAAGAGACTCAAAGTCACAGGGTGTGAGGCTCCAGATGCAGAGGGATTCCAGGAACATAATCACAGCAGACACAGTTCAGACAGTTTCAGGTACAGGACAGGTACAGGATCAAGGATTCGGGCCTGGATATACCGCCTCCAGGACAGGCGCCAGAACAGGACAAAACAGAAATCAAGGCAAGGACTTTGGTACCAAAACATAGACAGGAGAGGTGCAGGAACACAAACACACATAGCAAAGTTCAGGAGCATTGTGAGTAGCTCAGGTCCCGCCTATAGGGCAGTGGAACTTAATATAGGAGCTGCCCCTCAGCAATTTGCTGGGGACAGGATTTCAAGTACACACTAACCCTGATAAAAGCAGGGAAGGTGTGGCCATGTACGCCCTTAGTACAAATAGAAACCATTACAGCACAATCAGTGCAGGAACTGAGGCTCAGGACATCAGGCTGCGACTGCATGCACTGACACATGTGGAAAGTCATGCACCAGCTGCAAATGACCTCACAACCCATGAACAGCTTCCACAGCGGCAACCAGGGACCGCACATGCGGATGGTCATGCAGCAGGGCAAAGACCTAACCACCTATGTACGGCTGCGCAGCAGAGCAGGGAACTGAGAAGGCTCCATACAAGTAACAGCCAACAGTATCCCAGCTCAAATTAGGGGCAAAGGAGCAATCGGTTAAAGCAAAGACATGCATTGTCACGCCGAAAACCAGATACAGACAGAACGGCGTGACAGTGTTTATGTAAATCCTTGAGAATAGCAGCAACTATTTGAGGATAATGTGGACATTGACGCAGGTTGAATAAGATTAGAGCAAAGGCAGGAAGAGTTGTCATAGGGGCAGAAGAACGACTTTATGCTTATGGTCTTTTGTTTTAAGCACTGATAACTTGACAAAAACCTTCTTTAGATATTTTCTTTGAAAATAACATTTCTATATGTAACACTGGTCAACACAAAAAAAATAATCAGCAAAGGATTTATGTCTGTTTTGTTGAGTTTGATGTGCTGATTCCAAAAATATGCTTAGTTTTACTCTATCACATAAAGTTTCTGAGATAGAAGTATTTTTGTTATTTCTGCATTTTCAATGTACCGTATATACTCGAGTATAAGCCGAGATTTACAGCCCACTTTTTTGGTCTGAAAGTCCCCCTCTCGGTTTATACTCGAGTCATACCCAGGGGTCGGCTGGGGAGGCGGAGCGGGGGCTGTCTAATAATACTCACATGCTCCTGGCGCGGTCCCTGCTTCCCGGCGCTGCAGTTTCTTCCTGTAGTGAGGGGTCACATGGTACCGCTCATTACAGTAATGAATATGCGGCTCCACCTCCCATAGGGGTGGAGCCGCATATTCATTACTGTATATCAAGTGAAGAAGGAAAATGCAGCACTCACCATTATTCTTCAGCTAAAACTTGTCCTTTATTTAGCACTTTACAATATCAAAAGCATGTTGCGGCATCGGCAGCGTGAGATGAGGGAGCGGGGAGTGAAAAGGGTCCACCCTTTTCACTCCCCGCTCCCTCGCCTCACGCTCCCGATGCCGCAACATGCTTTTGATATTGTAAAGTGCTAAATAAAGGACAAGTTTTAGCTGAAGATTAATGGAGAGTGCCGTATTTTCCTTCTTCACTTGATATATTTATGGATTCACACAAATATAATGCTGAGCACCACTGAATCTTGATCGGACGCAAATGCGATGTCTCCACAGAAGATCACACAGAAGATTGCTTGAACATATTATGCTGTCAGTGCCGGTTACAACTTTCTTTTTTTGGATATTCATTACTGTAATGAGCGGTAACGGTGACCGCTCACTACAGGAAGAAAACGCGGCGCCGGGGAACAGACGTGAAGGGACCTTGCCGGGAGCAGGTGAGTATGACGGGGGCAGTGCGTGATATTCACCTGGTCATCTTTCCACCGTCGGCGCCGCTGTGTCTTCCGCAGTGACGCTCAGGTCAGAGGGCGTCGGTGCAGAGGATGGGAAGACACAGCGGCGGTCAGCGGTGGAACGGGGAGCAGGTGACTATAGCAAGGGCCAGAGAGATGAGTATGTAATTTTTTTATTTTTTTAATCACAGCAACAGCATATGGGGCAAATATCTGTATGGAGCATCTTATGGGGCCATGTGCAACATTATATGGGGCAAATATCTGTATGGGGCATCTTATGTGGCCATGTGCAGCATAATATGGGGGCAGATATCTGGGGCATCTGTATGGGGCCATGTGCAGCATGATATGGGGGAAAATATCTGTATGGGGCCATGTGCAGCATGATATGCGGGCAAATATCTGTATGGAGCATCTTATCGGGCCATAATCCACATTTGTGGAGCATTATACGGGGCACATTTTAATATGGAGCATCTTATGGAGCCCATCATAAACTGTATGGAGCATTATATGGGGCTCCTGATTCAATATGGATATTCAAAAACACGTAACCTACTGATGTCTCAATTAATTTTACTTTTATTGGTATCTATTTTTATTTTTGAAATTTACCGGTAGCTGCTGCATTTTCCATCCTAGGCTTATACTGGAGTCATTAAGTTTTCCCAGTTTTTTGTGGCAAAATTAGGGGGGTCGGTTTATACTCGGGTCGGCTTATACTCGAGTATATACGGCATGTGGTTTTTCCTATGTTCCCATTTCTTTGCTTGTGTTACTTGTGAATTTTCTTAGGCTAGTTTCACATTTGCGTTTGAATCCGCAGCGTTTAATCTGCATCCGCAAATGCAGGAAAAAACGCATAGAAACACATACAAAGGCGGCATTTTTTAGACTCATGCGGGAATGCATGCGGTTAACAAAACGCCGCGTTTTCACGCTTTGCCATGCGTTTTGTCATGCGTTTGCGTTTTTTGTGCGCATGGTGAAAAATTTTACAGGAGAAAAATCTAGATAACCAGACACCGCCAATGTGACTACAGAGGGCGTGTATTATGGGATATCTATATATAGACCCTAGGACTGCTGAAATCTTAACAGTGTGCTACTGTATCCTGTGTCATGATGGATCTTCGCATGGAGAGCTTTTATTTCAACCTGGATTTCAGCTTCAAGCTGTTTCTTGCCTGTGCGTTTGCTTGGGAGCTAGACAGAAATCGCGAAAGATGGAGAAGGACACGGCGTAGGCATTTTTGGAGACACCCCATTATCGAACTACGTGAGAGCCGTGGAGCCTATCACACACTGTATGGCGAGCTTAATGCAAACCCGGACAAATTCCCGGAATATACAAGGATGTCGCAAGACTCTTTCCGGGATTTGCTTGCTCGTGTCCAAGGAGCCATCCGGAGACAGGACACCCAGCTCCGTAGAGCGATTCCACCAGGGGAACGTCTGCTGGTTACATTAAGGTACGCAACAATTCTAAACAAATGCCAATCCTAATTTTGGTTGTTCTGACATGTATTCTTTGTATTTTCCTTTATGTCTTTAGCAGAACAACACCATAAATAGAATTGATTGTAATTTTTTTTTTTTTTTTTCTTCCAGATTTCTGGCAACCGGAGAGAGTTTATCATCCCTACACTTCCAAAACCGGCTTGGGATTTCCACCCTGTCCGGAATAGTTGCGGACACCTGCCGGGCTTTGTGGAATGTTCTCCGGGTTGAGTTTATACCCCTACCCACCGCGGACATGTGGATTGAAATTGCTGAAAAAGTCTGGAGTGTGTGTGATTTCCCCAACTGTTTGGGAGCGGTGGATGGAAAGCACATCTGCATTATCAAACCAGCCAGAACAGGATCGGAGTACTTCAATTATAAAAAATATTTTTTTGTTGTGCTCATGGCAATAGCCGATGCGGACTGTCGCTTCATCGCCGTGGACATTGGAGCTTTTGGCCGTGGCAACGATTCCCAGACTTTTAAGAACTCGGATATGGGCCGCCGTGTGTATGGCAAAAATTTTTATTTTCCATGGCCACGACCTGTCCCCAACACTCAAGGTCCACCGATGCCATTTATTATGGTTGGGGATGAGGCCTTTCGGATGTGTGAAAACCTACTGAAGCCATATTCCAGTCGGGACTTGAACCACATTAAAAGGATCTTTAACTACAGACTGACCAGGGCCCGAAGAACAGTAGAGTGTAAGTTTGGCATTCTAGTCTCAAAATGGCGCATTCTTGCAACAGCCATTAATCTAAAAATGGAGACAGTCGATGAGGTTGTCAAAGCCTTTGTGGGTCTCCACAATAGTTAAAGAAAAATGGCGCGCACTCAGGATATTAAGGGAGCGAGGTGCTGCTGTAACGGGCTGTAAAAAGCCCCAAATACAATGAAGAATATATAGTACACCGCACATTCTAGGTATATAAGATGCAATAGTGACAATTTATTAATGACATGAACAAACACGTGTTTGAAAGCGACCAGAGGTAATTATGACGTTTCGGCTCTACCAGAGCCTTAATCATACAATCGCTAGGAAAAAGCAGAAATAAAAATAAAACATAAATAAACAGTATGTACAATATTCAATACAACATCAAGTAGCAAACAAAATATGAAACAATATAGATCCCATTGTGGATAAAAGAAAAAACAAGAAAAATACAAGGGGAAGGATAAAAAAAAACAGAAGGACAAAACAGAACAACTGCAAATACCATGATGCATAGCTTGTGAAAACACCAACCGTATACGGAAAGAAGGCTGGGAATAGATTGAATGTAAAAGGGGCAGAGGGCTAAGACAGCCAGGTCACATGACTATGCTAGCAGGGAAAAAAAAGGAGAGATTTTTACCTTTATTATGCATAGAGTAGAGGATAAAGATCCTTGAGGATTCGTAGTACGAACTGTAAAGAGATAGTGGATATATGTGAGGAAGTAGGAGTAGGTACATAGAAAATATAGATACTGTGGAGGTCTGGCATGCAGTATACCTTTTAAGCGTTATGCTGCTGTGGTGAGTCAGTTGAAAGCCCTGGTGTGGGGGTCTGTAGGCAAGCAAGGGCATGAGTGAATATAGGAAAATTGGTAAATACTCTAATAAAGGTGGCGGCCAAGCACAGTCCTAATGTAGGCGCATAATTACCCGGAGGTGTATATCTGTAAGCGGCGCTCCCGCGTCCTGCTGCATCTGTGTAGCGTGACCGGCGGTATTGGGGCTTATGTGCGCGCTTGTAGGACCGGAAGTAGGACCAGCCGCCCGGAAGTGACGCTATAGGTATGTGAAACTGTGACTGCGCATGTGCGGCCGGCGAAATAGTGTATGCCCGGTTGCTAGGAAACACAGATGCTGCATTAAGCAGCCGCTCTGTGCAGGAGTTAGGTAGGCAGGGCGCATAGCGTGTGCACACATATAGGATATGGCATTGTAGTGTTAATCATAGGATGGTGTGGTAATGCTATAGGTATGCGGCAATTTGATAGTAATGTAAAAAAAAGGGGGGTAGCTGCATATAGCATGGGACAGTGTATTAAAAATATATAAGGAATGTGGGGACACTGGATCAGTACGGGATGGAATAGAATGTGTGAGACCTTGTAGTTAATCTATTAAAAAGGGGGGGGTTGTTATGCCTATGTGGTAAGCTCTAGAGGAGGGGAAACTCACCAGTATGGTCAGCGTATCTGTAAGGGAAGAATACAAAAGAGATAATTAATACAAGTCTTTTAGAGTAACCAATCGATTTCCCTATTAAGGCCTCTTGGAGAGAGGGTGTCTAACGTATAAATCCAATACGTCTCCCTGGACTTTAGCTGTTTGAAGTGATTGCCACCCCGTCTAGGGCGGGGTACCTGCTCGATGATCTGGAATTTCAATTGCGCCACGGAGTGCCTAGCTTTGGAGAAGTGATCTGGGAGAGGGAGACTGTCAGGACTCTGAACATTTTGATTACCTTTTGTGCACTACTGCCCTTTTCCAAGATGGCGTCTTTGGTCTCATGTGCACTGTGTCTTCTTGCTATATAACTCCACCCCAGCCTTTAGTCTGTGCTAGAGTATTCTGCCTTGCATCCAGCTACTGACCACTCCCTGGCTTTGCACCTGCTCCTGTGAACCTGTGTGGAGATCCTGCTACTCAGCTCTGAGTTTCTGCTGCATACATCGGTTTTCAGTAATCCTCCATCTGGCTGCTTGTGTTTGTTTCCAACTGCATTTGCTGGACATGTAAGCTGTTGCTGCTCTGCTTAAACCTGAGACTTTTACCCAGGCCTCCCTGGTTGTGCTAAGATATTATTTGAACTGCCTTATAAGCATATCTATCTGTGTTTGGACTACCAAGGACTTATTCTTGAGGATACTTGACACGAATAATTGTGCTTCATAGACTTTCTGCGTGATTGTATATTCCTCTGAAGTTTCCTATAGACTGTTAAGCTGCGTTTAATATTTACACCGTGTTGTGGACTTCAGTTTCTCTCTGCACCTGTTTGAATCACCGTGTGATAATATAGACTTTACCACTTATAAAATTGTGTCCTGTAGTTGTCTTGCTCCATGCAAAGAGTCTCCTGAGTTATCCCTTATAATCTTTACAGGATACTCTAGCCTCAAAAGAGGAGACTGCTGGAACAATGACTGCAGAAAGCAGACTAGAGCAGGTGTTCTCCTTAATTTGATCACTGCAGAAAGATGTGGAAGGTCTGCAAAAGAAGTTTGGAAGCTTTGAACACAATCAACAAGTGTTTGGACAAACTTTGCAGGACTTAAGCACCCGCATGGCAGCCCAGGAAAACAAACTTACTGGTATAGAGTCCCAGTATGGACGGGCTTTTCAGGACATAAGCACGCAAATGGCTGCACAAGCGATTTTACCATCTGGGCAACCGCCACCAGCTAGCCCACCTAAGTTGCCCCCATTCAGATTTAATGGTGATCGCGACAAATTTTGTGGCTTTGTGAATCAATGTATGCTATATTTTGATGTGCATGCTGACCGTTTTCCTAATGATAGATCCAAAGTATTGTTTGTAATAATGCTGCTGACCACACGAGCGCTCGCCTGGGCGAATCCGATGATTGAGTCTCGTGACCCGCGGTTAAATAATTTGGACGATTTTTTGGCCGCTCTGGCATTAATGTTTGATGACCCTAATCGCAGTGCAACCGCTGAATCTGCTTTATTGTCTTTACGCCAGGCAAAACGTTCTGTTATTGAGTATGCTACTGAATTCAGGAGATTAGCGGTAGATACTAATTGGGACAGTTATGCACAATTACTTATTTTTAAAAGGGGTCTGTCTAGCATTGTAAAGGATGAAATAGCTCGCTCTGAATCACCACAAGAGATAGAAACATTTATACAGCATTGTGTGCGCTTTGACATTTGCCTTACTGAGCGTAGGCAGGAGAAGTTTGCTGCATATAACCGTATTTCTAACTTTTCCCTTCCTTCCAAAGAGCCTGCAGGTAAAACATCTTGAGAGGTAGAGGAGGTGCCCATGCAAATTGATTCTGTTCAGAGGTGCGAGAGTAATGAGCGCTGGGAGCATCGCCTTCGAGAAAGTCTATGTTTCTACTGCGGTCAGTCTGACCACTTTCTAATCAACTGTCCCAAGTGTCCCAAGCGGCCTAACAAGGTGCTAGCAGCAGTAGGGGAGTATGACAACTATGATGAAAAATTTGCCATCTCTGAATGTAGCCTGCCTTTAAACGCTGTATTCCAGTCACTTTCTATGACTTCATCCCCCAAGGAGCTAAATGAAAAGAACTCTCACTGTTCTCTCCCAATTAAGATCCTGTGTTCAGGACAGTGGATTTCCAGTGCAGCTATGATTGACTCTGGTGCAGGTGGCAATTTCATGGATATCGCATTTGCCAAGGAACATGGTATTGAAATTCAGCAAAGAGCCTCTCCAATTACCATGGAAACAGTGGATGTGTCACCTTTAATCTCCGGGCCTGTGGATCAGGAGACCGCACCCCTTGAGATTTTGTTGTAGCCTAATCATCAAGAGCAACTCTTTCTTGTTAATTTCTTCTCCTCATTTTCCTGTGATTTTAGGCATCCCTTGGCTGCGTTCTCAGAATCCAACTATCAACTGGGAGACCAAGGAGATTATCTTTCCAACAAGGAGCAACTTAGCATTAACTGAAGCTGTCCCCGAGTCTACAGCTACGGAACCACCGGTACAGGTATTTACTTTACCTTCAGCATAGAAAGAGTTCTCTGACATCTGTGACAAGAAGAATGCAGATCAGCTTCCTCCTGGGGCAGCTATTCCTTTTGGTAACGTATATCCTTTGGCGGCACCTGAGCTTCAAGCCTTAAAGGAGTATATTGATGAAAATCTGGCCAAAGGCTTCATACGTCCTTCGTCTTCACCAGCAGGGGCACCTATATTTTTTGTAAAGAAGAAGGATGGGTCCTTGAGACCCTGTGTGGACTATCGAGAGCTCAATAAGGTAACCGTATGGAATCGTTACCCTTTGCCTCTGATTCCTGAATTACTGGAAAGAGTCCGCCAGGCTAAGGTGTTCTCTAAACTGGATCGTCTTGGGGCTTATAATTTGGTGCGTATTCGTCCAGGGGATGAGTGGAAGACAGCATTCAGATGCCGGTATGGACACTGAATATCTCGTGATGCCCTTCGGGCTTTGTAACGCCCCTGCAACGTTTCAACACTTTGCTAATGACATTTTCAGAGATTTGTTGGACCAGTTTGTGGTGATCTATTTGGACGATATTCTAATCTTTTCTGACTCTCTACAGGAACATGAAGAACATGTAAAGGCTGTTTTAAGACGTCTGAAAAAGAACCATCTGTATATCAAGCCGGAGAAATGCGAGTTCCATCGTTCTGAGATACAGTTCTTAGGTTATATCATCTCTCCCCAGGGGCTGAATATGGAATCTGGTAAGATTCAGGCTATCCTTGACTGGCCGGTGTCCCAAGAACGTTAAGGAGGTGCAACGTTTTATTGGTTTTGCAAATTTCTACAGACGTTTTATTCCAACTTTTTCTGATATTGTCCGTCCCATTACTTCCTTGACAAAGAAGGAAAAGCCCTTTAAGTGGTCATCACAGGCTCAAGAAGCTTTTGATCGGCTTAAGATCTGTTTCACCTCAGCACCGCTGTTGATACACCCAGATCCAACACTTTCTTTCATTGTGGAGGTGGACGCTTCTGATAATGCTTTGGGGGCTATTCTCTCCCAAAGAACTGGAGAGAAGGGTCTGCTACATCCTTGTGCTTTCTTTTCCCGTAGACTAACCTCAGCAGAGAAGAATTACAATGTGGGAGACAAGGAATTGCTGGCTATTATTGCGACTTTCGAGGAATGGAGGCATCATCTGCAAGGAGCTGCACAACAGATCGTAGTGCTTACTGACCATCGTAATTTAGAGTTCCTCAGATCCGCTGGATGTCTTTCTCCTCGTCAGGCTTGTTGGAATTTATTTTTAAATCAATTTAATTTTGTTATCTCGTACCGTCCAGGTTCTCGTAATGGGAAGGCTGATGCTTTATCCCAAATCCATGCTGCGGATTCCGTACCTGGAGCCCCGTCCAAGACCATTCTATCTGATGCCAATTTCATCGGAGTTATCCACGATCAGGACTTGTGGAAGGAGTGCAGGAGGCTTATGACGGTGATGTATTTCTGGCCAACCCACCTGTTGATATTAATCTTGTCTTCAAGGGTGGCATGTGGTTCAGAGATCGACGTATCTACGTCCCTGAGGCCGTCCGTCTGCAGATCCTCAAGTTGGTACATGACTCCAAGTTGGCTGGTCACAGGGGGTTACAGAAGACACAAGAGTTCCTAAGCCGATTTTTCTGGTGGCCAACTTGCCTGAAGGATACTAAGGACTATGTTCTCTCTTGCGAGGTATGTGCTCGTTACAAGACTCCTCGTGTGGCACCTACGGGTCTCCTGCAACCGTTACCTGTTCCGTCCCGACCTTGGGGGTCTATATCAATGGACTTTATTGTGGAGCTGCCTACATCGGGGGGCATGAATACGATCATGGTAGTGGTTGATCGCCTGACTAAAGCCACTCATTTTGTTCCATGCACCGGTTTCCCCTTAGCTAAGGATACAGTGAACTTTGTTATTAAGAATGTCTTCCGGCTGCATGGGGTCCCGGATGAGATCATCTCTGACCGTGGCGTACAGTTCACTTCAAGATTCTGGAAGGGGTTTTGCTCTGCACTCAATATTAATGTCTGTCTCTCTTCCGCTTACCATCCCCAGACAAACGGTCAGACTGAGCGTACCAACCAGACGTTGGAACAATATCTAAGATGCTATGTTAGCCATCTCCAAGATGATTGGTTGGAATTATTGCCGTTAGCCGAATTTTCATACAACAATTCTCAGAGCGCCTCCACTAAGTTCACTCCTTTCTTTGCCAATCTGGGTTATCATCCATGTATCTTACCTAGGTCTCCGATTAATTCTCCAGTTCCAGCAGTTGAGGAAAGGCTGACTGAGATGAGGCAAAATCTGGAGGTTCTGTAGGAATCCCTGACCACGGCTCAAGAACGTTATAAGAGATCAGCTGATAGATTCCGTAAACCTGCACCCATGTTCAAGGTAGGAGATTCCGTGTGGTTAGCAACTAAGAATCTGAAGTTAAACGTTCCTTCACAAAAACTTGGACAGAAATTCATTGGCCCTTTCAAGATCAACGGTATTGTGAGCTCTGTGGCCTGCCGTCTGAAGCTGCCTAGGACTATGAAGGTACACCCAGTTTTTCAAGTATCTTTACTAAAGCCTGTATCTCCTAATACCTTCCAGGGACGTGTTGTGCCACCTCCGCAGCCTGTGGTGATTGACGGGCAAGAACAATTTGTGGTGGAGGAAATTATTGATTCCAGGATTCGCAGGAATCGGCTCCAATATCTGATAAGATGGCAGGGATATCCCCCTGAGGAAGACTCTTGGGAACCTGTGGAAAACATCAATGCCCAACAGAAGATCTCTCGTTTTCATCAAAGATTCCCTGAGAAACCAGGTCCAGGATCGTCCTGAGGCCACTTCTAAGGAGGGAGTAATGTCAGGACTCTGAACATTTTGATTACCTTTTGTGCATTACTGCCCTTTTCCAAGATGGCGTCTTTGGTCTCATGTGCACTGTGTCTTCCTGCTATATAACTCCACCCCAGCCTTTAGTCTGTGCTAGAGTATTCTGCCTTGCATCCAGCTCCTGATAACTCCCTGGCTTTGCACCTGCACCTGCTCCTGTGAACCTGGATCAAATCAGGCTTATCCTGAGATTGCATCCTTTAGAGTGCCTGCACTCATGAGCACTAGGAGACCCTCCAACATCCATGACCAAGTAGTCAGGGCTGACATAGGCAGCACACACCGAGAGCCCACTCAGCGATTTCTTGGCTCACGCCGCAATGGTACCTTTCCTTGTTTGAACTGTGCTGCATGTTCCAACGTGATTAAATACGATAACGTGACCCACCCTAGGATTGGGAAATCTTTCCCTATCCGCGGGTTCTATACTTGTGAATCAAATTTTTTTTTTTTATGTCATAAAATGTCCTTGTGGCCTTCTCTACGTGGGGGAAACCACCCAACACGTAAGAGACAGGATTGCAAGCCATAAATCAACCATTCGATGTAACAAAACTTGGCTCCCTCTCCCAGATCACTTCTCCAAAGCTAGGCACTCCGTGGCGCAATTGAAATTCCAGATCATCGAGCAGGTACCCCGCCCTAGACGGGGTGGCAATCACGTCAAACAGCTAAAGTCCAGGGAGATGTATTGGATTTATACGTTAGACACCCTCTCTCCAAGAGGCCTTAATAGGGAAATCGATTGGTTACTCTAAAAGACGTATTACTTTTGTATTCTTCCCTTACAGACACGCTGACCATACTGGTGAGCTTCCCCTCCTCTAGAGCTTACCACATAGGCATAACACCCCCCCCCCCCCCTTTTAATAGATTAACTACAAGGTCTCACACATTCTATTCCATCCCGTACTGATCCGGTGTCCCCACATTCCTTATATATTTTTAAAACACTGTCCCATGCTATATGCGGTTACCCCCCTTTTTTTTACATTACTATCAAATTGCCCGCATACTTATAGCATTACCACACCATCCTATGATTAACACTACAATGCCATATCCTATATGTGTGCACACGCTATGCGCCCTGCCTACCTGTTGTGAACTCTGTTTTTGGGCTCCCTCTTGTGGTCACAACTGGTACTGTGTGAGTGCTGTCTTTGGGCTCCCTCTGGTGGCTCTTTGTGTCATTCTGCAGGTCTGAGGCTTGATCAGCTGTCTCGTTATCTGTTAGCTGGTTTCCTATTTAGTTCACCTGGACTCTCAGTTGTTGCCTGCTGTCAATGTCTTCAGTGCTATTTTGGAGCTCTCCTGCAGTCCTTCGTTATCAGTCTCTTCAAGAGAAGCTAAGTTTTGATTGGTTCATTTTTTGACCATCAGTGGTCATATGTTTCTTGGTTTATTTTTGTTTCTTGTCCAGCTTGCTAATATGTGATTTCCTTGCTTGCTGGTAGCTCTAGGGGGCTGAGTTTCTCCCCTCACACCGTTAGTTGGTGTGGGGGTTCTTGTATTCTCAGCGTGGATATTTTGCATAGGGTTTTTTACTGACCGCACAGTTCCCTATCTGTCTTCTGCTATCTAGTATTAGCGGGCCTCATTTGCTGTATCTGTTTTCATTTCTACGTTTGTGTTTTCCCCTTACCTCACCGTTATTATTTGTTGGGGGCTTCCTATATCTTTGGGGTGATTTCTCTTGAGGCAAGTGAGGTCTTACTTTCCCTCCAGGAGTAGATAGTTTCTCAGGCTGCGTCGAGACGTCCAGGATTTTAGGCACGTTCACCGGCTACCTTTAGTGTGTTGGTTAGGATCAGGTTTGCGGTCAGTCCAGTTACCACCTCCCTAGAGCTCGTGTCTATGTTCATAAACTTTGCTAGTTCGTTTTGTGATCCTCAGCCACTAGGATCATAACACCTACCTAACTCCTGCACAGAGCGGCTGCTTAATGCAGCGTCTGTGTTTCCTAGCAACCGGGCATACACTATTTCGCTGGCCGCGCATGCGCAGTCAGTTTCACATACCTATAGCGTCACTTCCGGGCGGCTGGTCCTCCTTCCGGTCCTACAAGCACGCACATAAGCCCCAATACCGCCGGTCACGCTACACAGATGCAGCAGGACGCGGGAGCGCCACTTACAGATATACACCTCCGGGTAATTATGCGCCTACATTAGGACTGTGCTTGGCCGCCACCTTTATTAGAGTATTTACCAATTTTCCTATATTCACTCATGCCCTTGCTTGCCTACAGACCCCACACCAGGGCTTTCAACTGACTCACCACAGCAGCATAACGCTTAAAAGGTATACTGCATGCCAGACCCCACAGTATCTATATTTTCTATGTACCTACTCCTACTTCCTCACATATATCCACTATCTCTTTACAGTTCGTACTATGAATCCTCAAGGATCTTTATCCTCTACTCTATGCATAATAAAGGTAAAAATCTCTCCTTTTTTTTCCCTGCTAGCATAGTCATGTGACCTGGCTGCCATAGCCCTCTGCCCCTTTTACATTCAATCTATTCCCAGCCTTCTTTCCGTATACGGTTGGTGTTTTCACAAGCTGTGCATCATGGTATTTGCAGTTGTTCTGTTTTGTCCTTCTGTTTTGTTTTACCCTTCCCCTTGTATTTTTCTTATTTTTTATTTTATCCACAATGGGATCTATATTGTTTCATATTTTGTTTGCTACTTGATGTTGTATTGAATATTGTATATACTGTTTATTTATGTTTTATTTTTTATTTCTGCTTTTTCCTAGCGATTGTATGATTAAGGCTCTGGTAGAGCCGAAACATCATAATTACCTCTGGTCGCTTTCAAACACATATTTGTTCATGTCATAAATAAATTGTCACTATTGCATCTGATATACCTAGAGTGTGTGGTGTACTATATATTCTTCATTGGTTCTCCACAATTACATAACGGCTAAGGAGCGACCCACCATTGAACTGGATGAACCAGTTGCAAACCCATTGCCAGATTACCAGCATCTCCCACTGCGATCAACTGCTTAAGTTGGCCACATGCGGGACCAATTTGCTGCCTTTTTTGATTCTGATATTGGACGTGTGGCATGGCAGGACAATATAGTGTAAAATGTCCTGTTGGGTTCGGATCTGTACCTGTTATGTTTAAAATGTTACTAATATTTGTTGTTAATAAACTTTATATTTTTGGTGTCTTGGCCGTGTCTCCTATGTATTTCCTCTAGAAACCAAGGCTGCCATCACACTAGCAGTATTTGGTAAGTACTTTACATCAGTTTTTGAAATCCAAAACCAGGAGTGGGTGATATATGCAGAAGTGGTGCATATGTTTATATTATACTTTACCTCTCATTGCTCCACTCCTGGTTTTGGCACAAATACTGATGTAAAATACTGACCAAATACTGCTAGTGTGACGGCAGCCTTAGGTTGTTAGTGGTAAGGTTGTTGACGTCATTGCGTCCTGATTCTGTTCTGCAGTATCTATTGGACGCAGACTGAAGAGACAATGGCTGTTTAATACAAAACAGATCTATAGTCATCAAGTCAGGTGTCAGAAATAATGAATTCATGATGCACATATAACAGCCTTATGAATTCACTATTTCTGACACATGTCCAGGTGAGCATAGATATGCCTTGTATTATTATTATTATTATTATTATTCATTTATATAGCACCATTAATACCATGGTGCTGTACATGATAAAGGGCTTGTATGACCTCCATCGTCCCGTCAGTTTGTGTGAAATAGATTAAGTACACATAAGAGAAAATGGAGGTTATACAAGGCAGTTCTCTACTCACCAGGTCAGGTGTCCTAACTAATGAGTTTTTGGACACCTGTCCTGCTGAGTAGAGTTCTGCATTGTATTGCCACCATTTTCTCTTCAGTCTGCAACACTAGTCAGAGACTAAGCAGAAGGAAGAGATTATGGATAAAATGCAAGTATACATTTTTTGGCCCACCTCATATCTCTATACTAAAGACACACAAAACTGCAGTGTTGTACTTGCTAACTACTGGAGCTATGAAGTGGGCCAAAAATAAAGTGTGCGGCGCAGTTTCTTATTTGGCGCACGGTGTGTTTTTCCGGCGGCGAAATACACAATGAACCAAACCTTTTTGGGGGCAAAAAACATTATTATTTTTTTAACAAATAAAAGTAAAATTTACTGCGCCTGCTTGCGGTAGAGTGCTGGAAACGGGGGGTATGTAGCTGTGAAGCTTGACTGACTGTGGACGACGCAGGGGTGGCAGGAAAAGGGGCAATTAAATTACTGGGGTCTGGCAGATCGGGGATGGGGCTCGACACATGAGAGGGCTGAGACACACTGGAAGGGTGAGACAAATCTGACATTACATTGGGAGGTGAGGGGGGAGGAATTGATATAGTCCGCTGTTTTTTTTCCCTTTTTGGGATCGGCGCTGCGGTCTGGGGAGCCTCGGCGGGCTCATTTCTTGCGGCCTGGTCATAGTGGCCGAACTGTCAGTCTCTTTGTCCCGCTGCTGCATCGTTGCGGTTGGAAGGCCATGCCAGGGTCCTGCTGCTGCATCGTGGTGGCGGAGCGGAAGGACATGCCAGGGTCCTGCTGCTGCATCGTGGTGGCGGTGCGGAAGGACATGCCAGGGTCCTGCTGCTGCATCGTGGTGGCGGAGCGGAAGGACATGCCAGGGTCCTGCTGCTGCATCATGGTGGCTGAGCGAAAGGACATGCCAGGGTCCTGCTGCTGCATTGTGGTGGCGGTGCGGAAGGCCATGCCAGGGTCCTGCTGCTGCATCGTGCTGTCAGTGGAGGAGGTCCAAGCAGGAGCAGCAGTTGTCATGGTGGTGGCGGTGGGCTGTCCTACAGCACTCTGCATGGTGGTGGTGCTGTAGTGGTGTCCGGCAGTGCTAGGAATGGAGGTGGGAAGGACATGCCAGGGTCCTGCTGCTGCATCGTGGTGGCGGTGCGGAAGGACATGCCAGGGTCCTGCTGCTGCATCGTGGTGGCAGAGCGGAAGGACATGCCAGGGTCCTGCTGCTGCATCATGGTGGCGGAGCGAAAGGACATGCCAGGGTCCTGCTGCTGCATTGTGGTGGCGGTGCGGAAGGCCATGCCAGGGTCCTGCTGCTGCATCGTGCTGTCAGTGGAGGAGGTCCAAGCAGGAGCAGCAGTTGTCATGGTGGTGGCGGTGGGCTGTCCTACAGCACTGTGCATGGTGGTGCTGTAGTGGTGTCCGGCAGTGCTAGGAATGGAGGTGGCCGTGCAATGGTATGCAGCAGAGGTCGGCATTGAGGTCAATCGTGACAGTGTAGGCACAGGTGGATATGCCGCCACTGTCTGCTGAAAATACCAACTCCGCTGCATAGCCTGCACGTAAGCAGCATTGCAGGCCTGCATGACACTAAGCTGGAGATCAGGAGTAAGGTGCTCCGACATGCCCTGTTCAATTTGGTTAAAAAAAATGATGTGCTGGCCTCTGGAGGATGGCTTTTACTTGGTCAAGGCTTTTGGTGACCTCCTGGATACATGTATTTATATGGCTAATGGCAGTATCCAGTCGGTCACCCAAAGCCTTGAGTCCATCGTGAAAAACCGAGCTCAAGTGCAAAAACTTGGGCATGAGTGACCTGTCCGATGCCCTCTGCCGCTGCCGGGAGGAGCCCAAAAAAAAGGGGCAGAGGACTGGGAAAGGGGAACACCTGATGGACCTGCTTCCTGGTCTCCAGTTAGTGTGGCAGGCCCACTTGCTGCCGCGCTGCAGGATGGCTGGGACGGGTCAGTGGCTGTCTGATGAAGGACCGCTCCAGAACCTGGGTCAACAGTGCTGCTCCATGTTGTAATAATTATAGGGGACAACTCAGGAGACTCTTTGCGTGGAACAAGACAACTGCAGGAAACAGTTTTATAAGTGGTAAAGTCTATATTATCACACGGTGATTCAAACAGGTGCAGAGAGAAACTCAAGTCCACAACACTTGGTGCAAATATCAAATGCAGCTCAGCAGTCTATAGGAAACTTCAGAGAAAAATGCAATCATGCAGAAAGTCTATGAAGCACAATTATTCTTGAGGATACTTGACACGAATAAGTCCTTGCTTAGTCCAAAACACAGATAGATATGCTTATAAGGCAGTTCAAATAATATCTTAGCTCAACCAGGGAGGTCTGGGTAATAGTCTCAGGTTCTTGCAGAGCAGCAAACAGCTTACATGTCCAACAAATGCAGATGGAAGTAAACACGAGCAGCAGATGAAGGAGGATTACTGGAACTGGTGTATGCAGCAGGAACTCAGAGCAGAGTAGCAGGATAACCCCACAGGTTCACAGGATCAGGTATATAGCCAGGGAGTCACCAGAGGTCAGGAGCGGGATGCAAGGCAGAATACTCTAGCACAGACTGAAGGCTTCGGTGGAGTTTTATAGCAGGAAGACACAGTGCACATGAGACCAAAGATGCCATCTTGGAAAAGGGCAGTAATGCACAAAAAGGTAATAAAAAATGTTCAGAGTCCTGACACATGTGCTGTGAACAAAGGGCAAAAAAATTAATACCAAAAACTAAAAAAACACCAACTCCTGTTGAATAGAAACATACAGATTATGGCAATACAACACAACCTAATACACAGGAAAAATACTTACGTTCTCTGGGCAAGGACCGGTCTTAAAAATGCCAGAATGCAATGGTATTTATACTTTCGGATCCTTGCTCCAGAACCACTGGGAACAAGGCTCTCTTGACGCAGGTCCTTGTCGAAGCGGTCCTTCATTGAACGCCAATGTGTTTTGACTTTGAGCACTGTTGAAAAAACAAAACATAATGGTTAGACAATGTACTTTTGGCCGTGCTCACACAACTGTGTGTGATGAGAGAAACTCCTGAGAGTTTGTGTCATCACACACAGTTGTGTGAGCACGGCCAAGGTCTCTGCTGCTTAACACTGCATTGCAATACTTACAAAATGCATTTTGGACCCGAGTCGGGGCGTTGTCTCAGCCATCCCACATCGCTTTGGCCACCTCAATCCATAGCCACCGGATCATCACGTTGTCCGAGTGCTGTGGAACCCGGGTGTCCCACAACGGGAATCGCTCATGGACCAAGGAGATGAGGATATCGTTGTCAATGAAGTCCTCATCCCGTTCTGGAACCTAAAACATAAATGAAGACATTAAATGTTGTATACATTAACATAAGGAAAAGAAAGAAAACAGAGGCTGAGAAATGGCATGAATAAAGTCAAGATAAAAAAGGAGTCCAGAAGAAAAATGTAAAGAAAGAGGAAAGTAAAGAAAGGAAGATTCAAGAATACTAAAGTGAGGATACAGTAAACAGTCAGCCAGGTATACTTACACGCTGCTGCCTTGCGACCCGACCGTGACCCCGCCGCTCCTGCTCACCCTCTGCCGCAGTGGAAGAAGTGCTCTAAAAAAAGGAAAAAAAAATTGTCACATGTGAAGATGTAACAGTGAATACTTACCAATCTGAGGAGTTGAGTACTCACTTCACTGACATGTTCGGCTTGAGAAGGCCCAGGACGTTGCTCCTCATCAGAAGAAGATGACATTCTGATGCATGCAGAAAGAAAGAAATAGCAGAAATTAGGACATGTAGAGACAGAAAATAGAAAATAAAGGCATTGGCTTTGATATACTCACATTGTTCAGTGTCTGGTTTCCTCCAAGGTTTTGGCCTGCGTCTGCTCTGCTTCTCTGTCTGCTGAGTACTGACCTGCAAATGTCCACTCCCTCCCCTTATCACCTTGTATGTGTGGGGTGGCTAATCAGTGTCTGGACATGTTTTTCTCTGGTGCAACGCATGTGTTCACGAACGCAAGCAAACACATGTGCTTGCGGCCGCATGAGTTCACATAGACAGCAATGCGTTTTTTTTGCCGCATTTCTTCCGCTAACAACCGCATACGTTTCTAGCTGGCAAATTGACGCCTCTAAAATTACTACATGTAGCGTTTACCGCGCCAAACTGCAGACGACGAAACGACGCATGCATCGTCAAACGCGGCAAAACGCAATCGAACGCAGACACATGCGTCCCTAATGTTAAAGATAGGAATACACAATGCATGCGGATAATTGCGGAAGATACGCTGCGGACACAACCGCAAATGTAAAACCGGCCTTACAGGGACAACATCAGTAAAGATTTTAATGAGTTTTATCGAAGGAGTATTGACAGTGCAGCCAACCAATGACTGCTTCTCGGAAAGTCACATGTTATGGGGGAGGGGCGGCTAACTTATGAGGCGGTAAGATTTGAGTCAGTCAGAAAAAGATGGTGATGGCAGCAAGGACTGGTATGTGAGACTCTGACAGGAGACAGGCCTCTACAAGGATCTGAGCCCTGCCACAGGGAGATAGGAAGGCAGCGGACAGCCGCCATTGTGAGAGGATTTTCACTGCATTTCTGGGAGGGCAAGTCGCCTCAGAGGGAAGAAAACCGCTCTACCACTAAGATGTAACTGAGTGAGGGTCTCCACAGAGAGAGAACCTGAAAGCAGCAAATGTCACAGTGAGAAACTGCCTGTCTGCAAATGTTCCTCTGTAAGGAATAGGCTGACCCTTTTCCCTCACAACTGTATATAGTTATCCACCAGATTGCCTCCAGTAAAATTAGTTATAAATACAAGCTGCCTCTCATCTCTGGGGAAATATCTACATATAGTCGGTCAGCTCATCGCGGTTTTTTTTTAGTTTGTCACCATCAATGAACTGAACTTTCTCTACTGTTTGATCTGATTGAAAGGAGAAAATGCCCCGACAGTGTATGAATCATCCGAACATATTCTGCTATGTGTGTGGTTCTTTTACACCAAAAGGCCAAGTACGTTCAATCACTCATGATATTAAAAAAGATGTACCAGATGTACTTTATGTGTCCACTTGGTGATCAAGACAAAAGCTGGGCCCTTCCTCTAATATGCTCAAGTTGTTCAAATAGTCTTCGTGACTTGTTGAATATGAGGACAGTGACTATGCCATTTGCTGTTCCCATGATTTGGAGAGAACTCAAAAATCATAGTGATGACTGCTACTTTTGCTTTGTCAAATTGAAGGGCTTTTCTACAAAGAACAAACAAAAGATTACTTACCCTGAACTTGAATCTGTGATTAGGCCTGTTCCACATGATGTTACTTTGCCAGTTCCTGTACTACCATTGTCTGGATTGGATG
Source organism: Ranitomeya variabilis (assembly GCF_051348905.1). Lineage (NCBI taxonomy): Eukaryota > Metazoa > Chordata > Amphibia > Anura > Dendrobatidae > Ranitomeya > Ranitomeya variabilis. The sequence goes on along the minus strand of NC_135238.1, from coordinate 89,889,275 downwards.
AAAATGAAGTAGAATATGAAGACTATGGAGCTGAAGCTACTGGCGAAGACATGGAGACCGCAAGTCAAGATGAGTATGTACCTGATGGAGCAGCCAGAACGCTTTACTCAAAATGAATTAAATGATCTCATCAGAGACCTTTCATTATCAAAAGATAAAGCTGAACTTCTTGCACCTACAACCCCTGGCAAAAATGATGGAATCATGAAGAACAAACAAAAAAAAACACTCCAAAACATCACTAGTATTTTTTTGCACCACCTCTGGCTTTTATAACAGCTTGCAGTCTCTGAGGCATGGACTTAGTGAGTGTCAAACAGTACTCTTCATCAATCTGGCTCAACTTTCTCTGATTGCTGTTGCCAGATCAGCTTTGCAGGATGGAGCCTTGTCATGGACCATTTTCTTCAACTTCCACCAAAGATTTTCAATTGGATTGAGATCCGGACTATTTGCAGGCCATGACATTGAGCAGTGTCTTTTTTTCAATGAATGTTTTCACAGTTTTTGCTCTATGGCAGGATGCATTCTTATCTTGGAAAATGATTTCATCATCCCCAAACATCCTTTCAATTGATGGGATAAGAAAAGTGTCCAAAATATCAACAAAAACTTGTGCATTTATTGAAGATGTAAGGACAGCCATCTCCCCAGTGCCTTTACCTGACATGCAGCCCTATATCATCAATGACTGTGGAAATTTTCATGTTCTCTTCAGGCAGTCATCTTTATAAATCTTATTGGAACGGCACCAAACAAGTTCCAGCATGACCTTGCCCAATGCAGATTCGCGATTCATCACTGAATATGACTTTCATCCAGCCATCCACAGTCCACGATTGCTTTTCCTTAAGGTACCTTCACACTAACCGATTTTGCAGCGATAACGATAGCGATCCGTGACGTTGCAGCGTCCTGGATAGCGATATCGTTGTGTTTGACACGCAGCAGCGATCAGGATCCTGCTGTGATATCGCTGGTCGTTGCTGAAAGTTCAGAACTTTATTTGGTCCTCAGATCGGCGTGTATCGTCGTGTTTGACAGCCAAAGCAACGATGCCAGCGATGTTTTACAATGGTAACCAGGGTAAATATTGGGTTACTAAGTGCAGGGCCGCGCTTAGTAACCCGATGTTTACCCTGGTTACCATTGTAAATGTAAAAAAACAAACAGTACATACTCACCTTCTGCTGTCTGTCACACGTCCCTCGCCGTCTCCTTCCCGCACTGACTGTGAGCGCCGGCAGTACAGAGCACAGCGGTGACGTCACCGCTGTGCTCTGCTTTCACTTTACGGCTGGCGCTCACACAGTGCGGGAAGGAGACGGCGAGGGACGTGTGACAGACAGCAGAAGGTGAGTATGTAGTGTTTGTTTTTTTACATTTATGCTGGTAACCAGGGTAAACATCGGGTTACTAAGCGCGGCCCTGCGCTTAGTAACCCGATGTTTACCCTGGTTACCAGGGGACTTCGGCATCGTTGGTCGCTGGAGAGCCGTCTGTGTGACAGCTCTCCAGCGACCACACAGCGACTAAACAGCGACGCTGCAGCGATCGGCATCGTTGTCTGTATCGCTGCAGCGTCGCTTAGTGTGAAGGTACCTTTATCCCATTGTAACCTTGTTTTTTTCTGTTTAGGTGTTAATGGTGGCTTTCGTTTAGCTTTTCTGTATGTAAATCCCATTTCCTTTAGGCGGTTTCTTACAGTTCGGTCATAGACGTTGACTCCAGTTTCCACCCATTCGTTCCTCATTTGTTTTGTTGTGCATTTCCTGTTTTGGAGACATATTGCTTTAAATTTCGGGTCTTGACGCTTTGATGTCTTCCTTGGTCTACCACTATGTTTTCCTTTAACAACCTTGCAATGTTGTTTGTATTTGGTCCAGATTTTAGACACAGCTGACTGTGAACAACCAGTCATTACTGTCACTGGGCTCAAAATAGTCAAAAAAGACTGGCGTGGGGGCAATTTTATTCACCAAATGTCACGTGAAGAAACCAGATGCATATTTGAGATGAATACTTTGGCACCCCACGGTCTAAACAGTGAGATCGAACTGTTTGCCTTTAATTAAAAAGTGAGCAATAACAGGCACGGCATGCTATATAAGGCACACATCATGCACACAGTACCATCCCTGAGGAGTCAGTGACTCTGAAACGCATAGGATAGTGTGGTCCTGTGTGCACCTCGTAGCCGATCACGTGTCTGTGACGTCACGCAAGGTCCTGTACCTTGCTGGCTTTTTGTTTCTGAACTAAGCCGTTACTGCCAGTTGCACGGCAGATCTTGTATTCTCAAGGGGCACGCTAGTCACCGGCCGGGACAGCATCCCCTGCACCTTGATTTATTACTGACCACTGCTCTCTGGCATCAGACGCTACTGGATTGGATATACAGATAAGGAGCCAGACGCACGCTTCACTGCACATAACTGCAGGACCTTTCCAGGCGCTACAGGAAAAATCTGAATACAGTCTTGTAGATTGAGGTATTTATATACTGCTATTTATCTGAATATTAATGTAATACGAAGGTTGGATTTTTACCCACATTCTTATTTATTTATATATTTTTATTGATTTTTTTTTAGCGCAAATATTTTAACTTTCCCCTTTATATATTATTATTTCAGACGAAGAGGAGTGGTTTCGTCCTTATATTTGCCGCAATTAATCTCAAATGATAAAGCAGCGCCTTCTGGTTTTTTCTTTATTTACATTAACGACTGTGAACAACCAACATCTTTTGCAACATTGCGTGATGATTTACCCTCTTTTAAGAGTTTGATAATCCTCACCTTTGTTTCAATTGACATCTCTTGTGTTGGAGCCATGATTCATGTCAGTCCACTTGGTGCAACAGCTCTCCAAGGTGTGATCACTTCTTTTTAGATGCAGACTAATGAGCAGATCTAATTTGATGCAGGTATTATTTTTGGGTATGAAAATTTACAGGGTGATTACATAATTTTTGCCAGGGATTGTAGGTTGAAACAGACGAATCTTCATGATGATGTCAAAGGTATTACCAAAACAGAAGTAACACTTTAAAGGGAACCTGTCACCCCCAAAATCGAAGATGAGCTAAGCCCACCGGCATCAGGGGCTTATCTACAGCATTCTGTAATGCTGTAGATAAGCCCCCGATGTATCCTGAAAGATGAGAAAAAGAGGCTAGATTATGCTCACCCAGGGGCGGTCCCGCTGCGTCCTCTTCTTGTATTCACGCTGCGGCTCTGGCGCAGGTGTACTTTGTCTGCCCTGTTGAGGGCAGAGCAAAGTACTGCAGTGCGCAGGCGCCGGGAAAGGTCAGAGAGGCCTGGCGCCTGCGCACTGCAGTACTTTGCTCTGCCCTCAAGAGGGCAGACAAAGTACACCTGCGCCGGAGCCGCAGTGTGAAGACAAGAAGAGGACGTCATCGTATGAAGATAGGAGGCCCCAGACCGGACTGCGACGCCTATCGGATCGGACCGCCAACCAGGTGAGTATAATCTAACCTCTTTTTCTCATCTTTCAGTATACATCGGGGGCTTATCTACAGCATTACAGAATTCTGTAGATAAGCCCCGGATGCTGGTGGGCTTAGCTCATCTTCAATTTTGGGGGTGACAGGTTCCCTTTAACACAATTTTTCACAATTGATGGACCAATGGTGTACTGTATGGCCTTCTTTGAAGAACTGAATCAAGAGTAGTTTGTTGCAGATTGGCAATTGTCTATTGACTCAGCTCAGAGAAATTTGAAAGCAGTGTTGCTTCACAATGGAAATATGAAATAATCAATCCCTATTACTCACTCATGTCACCTAAATGAAAGTTATGAAAATATGGCAGTTGTTTTGGACACCATACAATAGAAGCATCATCAATGGATTATCTGTGGAGATCTGAAAGTGATTGGTCTGCTAATGGGAATGCAATGGGATTTCACAAAATATTGTTGCTTCTTGTGTTTATGGGACAGTAGAAATACAGTAGAACATTATGTTCATCGTCATTGGGGACAGAGAAACATCTATGCTCCAGGTAGAGATAATGTTCAGCATAATCCTTTAGTTGCTTCAACAAAAATCTTTCTTCCTCCACTACATATAAAGTTGGGATTGATTAAAAACTTCATGAAAGCCATGGCAAAGACAAATTCACAAGGGTTCCAGAACATTTCACATAAATTCTCCAGCACTTCACCAGCAAAACTGAAGGAAGGAGCATTTGTTGGTCCTCAGATCAGGGAGCTTATGAGAGATGATGTGTCTGAAGGAACTCTAAATGGTAAGGAATTGAGATCTTGGAAAAGCTTCAAGTGGATCTGTGAAAAATTCTTAGGAAAACAAAAATCTCCAGAATATGTTGAAGGTGTTGAGGAACTGCTAAATGCATACAGTGTCTTGGATGCTGCATGTCTCTTAAAATGCACTTTTAGCATTCACATTTAGATTTCTTCCCTCAAAATCTTGGGGATGTAAGCCTTGAACAAGGCAAGCGGTTTCACCAGGACAAGATAGTTATAGTGCACATATTTTAATTATAATAAAACAATAATAAGACCATATCATAAAGTGATAAAAATTAACCCCTTCATGACCCAGCCTATTTTGGCCTTAATGACCTTGCCGTTTTTTGCAATTCTGACCAGTGTCCCTTTATGAGGTAATAACTCCGGAACGCTTCAACGGATCCTAGCGATTCTGAGACTGTTTTTTCGTGACATATTGGGCTTCATGTTAGTGGTAAATTTAGGTCGATAATTTCTGAGTTTATTTGTGAAAAAAAACGGAAATTTGGCGAAAATTTTGAAAATTTCGCAATTTTCACATTTTTAATTTTTATTCTGTTAAACCAGAGAGTTATGTGACACAAAATAGTTAATAAATAACATTTCCCACATGTCTACTTTACATCAGCACAATTTTGGAAACAAATTTTTTTTTTGCTAGGAAGTTATAAGGGTTAAAATTTGACCAGTGATTTCTCATTTTTACAACAAAATTTACAAAACCATTTTTTTTAGGGACCACCTCACATTTGAAGTCAGTTTGAGGGTTCTATATGGCTGAAAATACCCAAAAGTGACACCATTCTAAAAACTGCACCCCTCAAGGTGCTCAAAACCACATTCAAGAAGTTTATTAACCCTTCAGGTGTTTCACAGCAGCAGAAGCAACATGCAAGTAAAAAATGAACATTTAACTTTTTAGTCACAAAAATGATCTTTTAGCAACAATTTTTTTATTTTCCCAAGGGTAAAAGGAGAAACTGGACCATGGACGTTGTTGTACAATTTGTCCTGAGTACGCTGATACCTCATATGTGGGGGTAAACCACTGTTTGGGCGCACGGCAGGGCTCGGAAGGGAAGGAGCGCCATTTGACTTTTTGAATGAAAAATTGGCTCCAATCTTTAGCGGACACCATGTCGCGTTTGGAGAGCCCCCGTGTGCCTAAACATTGGAGCTCCCGCACAAGTGACCCCATTTTGGAAACTAGACCCCCCAAGGAACTTATCTAGAAGCATAGTGAGCACTTTAAACCCCCAGGTGCTTCACAAATTGTTCCGTAAAAATGAAAAAGTACTTTTTTTTCACAAAAAAATTATTTTAGCCTCAATTTTTTCATTTTCACATGGGCAACAGGATAAAATGGATCCTAAAATTTGTTGGACAATTTCTCCTGAGTACACCAATACCTCACATGTGGGGGTAAACCACTGTTTGGGCACATGGTAAGGCTCGGAAGGGAAGGAGCGCCATTTGACTTTTTGAATGAAAAATTATCTCCATCGTTAGCGGACACCATGTCGCGTTTGGAAAGCCCCCGTGTGCCTAAACATTGGAGCTCCTCCGCAAGTGACCCCATTTTGGAAACTAGACCCCCCCAAGGAACTTATCTAGAGGCATAGTGAGCACTTTAAACCCCCAGGTACTTCACAAATTGATCCGCAAAAATGAAAAAGTACTTTTTTTTCACACAAAATTTCTTTTAGCCTCAATTCTTTCATTTTCACATGGGCAACAGGATAAAATGGATCCTAAAATTTGTTGGGCAATTTCTCCTGAGTACGCCGATACCTCATATGTGGGGGTAAACCACTGTTTGGGTGCACGGCAAGGCTCGGAAGGGGAGGCGTGCCATTTGACTTTTTGAATGGAAAATTAGCTCCAATCATTAGCGGACACCATGTCGCGTTTGGAGAGCCCCTGTGTGCCTAAACATTGGAGCTCCCGCACAAGTGACCCCATTTTGGAAACTAGACCTCCCAAGGAACTAATCTAGATGTGTGGTGAGCACTTTGAACCCCCAAGTGCTTCACAGAAGTTTATAACGCAGAGCCATGAAAATAAAAAATAATTTTTCTTTTCTCAAAAATGATTTTTTAGCCCACAATTTTTTATTTTCCCAAGGGTAACAGGAGAAATTGGACCCCAAAAGTTGTTGTCCAGTTTCTCCTGAGTATGCTGATACCCCATATGTGGGGGTAAACCACTGTTTTGGCACACGTCGGGGTTCGGAAGGGAAGTAGTGACGTTTTGAAATGCAGACTTTGATGGAATGCTCTGCGGGCGTCAGGTTGCGTTTGCAGAGCCCCTGATGTGCCTAAACAGTAGGAACTCCCCACAAGTGACTCCACTTTGGAAACTAGACCCCCAAGGGAACTTATCTAGATGTGTGGTGAGCACTTTGAACCCCCAAGTGCTTCACAGAAGTTTATAACGCAGAGCCGTGAAAATAATAAATGTGTTTCCTTTCCTCAAAAATATTTTTTAGCCCAGAATTTTTTATTTTTGCAAGAGTAACAGGAGAAATTGGACCCCAAAAGTTGTTGTCCAGTTTCTCCTGAGAACGCTGATACCCCATATGTGGGGGTAAACCACTGTTTGGGCATATGCCGGGGCTCAGAATGGAAGTAGTGACGTTTTGGAATGCAGACTTTGATGGAATGGTCTGCGGGCATCATGTTACGTGTGCAGAGCTGTCATGGATCCCAATGGCTGGGGATCGCACTGGACAAGCAAAATAACATAAATAACGGACGAGCTCTAGGGTGATGGAACCTGGGCTGACCGCTGCCCTACTCCTGACAAACATAACTAGAAATAGCCAGGGAGCGTGCCTACGTTGATTCTAGACGCCTCGCGCCAGCCTAAGAGCTAACTAGCACTGCAGAGGAAATAAAGACCTAGCTTGCCTCCAGAGAAATGAACCCCAAAAGGTATAGTTGCCCCCCACATGTATTGACGGTGAAATGAGAGGAAGGCACGCACATAGAGATGAAAATAGATTTAGCAAAATGAGGCCCGCTATAACTAGAAAGCAGAATGATACACAAGGGGTCTGAGCGGTCAGCAAAAAACCCTAATCAAAAACCATCCTGAGATTACAAGAACCCATGTGCCAACTCATGGCACATGGGGAGAACCTCAGCCCACTAGAGCTACCAGCTAGCATAGAGTCATAATTAGCAAGCTGGACAAAAAACAAAACAACTGAAAAAACAGAACTTAGCTTATCCTGAGAGATCTGGGAGCAGGTAGTCAGGAACCAAACTGAGCACATCTGAGTACATTGATAGCCGGCAAGGAAATGACAGGAAAGCCAGGTTAAATAGGAAACACCCAGCCTCTGATGGACAGGTGGAAACCAGAGACCGCAACCCACCAAAGTCACCCAGTACCAGCCGTAACCACCAGAGGGAGCCCAAAAACAGAATCCACAACAGTACCCCCCCCTTGAGGAGGGGTCACCGAACCCTCACGAGAACCCCCAGGGTGATCAGGATGAGCTCTATGGAAGGCGCGGACCAAATCAGTCGCATGAACATCAGAGGCGACCACCCAGGAATTATCCTCCTGACCATAACCCTTCCACTTAACCAAATACTGGAGTTTACGTCTGGAAACACGAGAATCCAAGATCTTCTCAACAACATACTCCAATTCTCCCTCCACCAGCACCGGAGCAGGAGGCTCAACCGAAGGAACAACGGGCACCTCATACCTCCGCAATAATGACCGATGGAACACATTATGAATAGCAAACGATGCTGGGAGATCCAAACGAAAAGATACAGGGTTAAGAATCTCCAAGATCTTATAAGGACCGATGAACCGAGGCTTGAACTTAGGAGAAGAGACCTTCATAGGGACAAAACGAGAAGACAACCACACCAAGTCCCCAACAAGAAGTCGGGGACCCACGCGGCGACGGCGATTAGCAAACTGCTGAGTCTTCTCCTGAGACAACTTCAAATTGTCCACCACCTGATTCCAAATCTGATGTAGCCTGTCCACCACCACGTCCACTCCAGGACAATCCGAAGGCTCCACCTGACCAGAGGAAAAACGAGGATGAAACCCCGAATTACAAAAGAAAGGAGAAACCAAAGTAGCAGAACTAGCCCGATTATTAAGGGCAAATTCGGCCAGTGGCAAAAAGGCAACCCAGTCATCTTGATCAGCAGAAACAAAACACCTTAAATAAGTTTCCAAGGTCTGATTAGTTCGCTCCGTCTGGCCATTCGTCTGAGGATGGAATGCAGACGAGAAAGACAAATCAATGCCCATCTTAGCACAAAACGTCCGCCAAAATCTAGACACAAACTGGGATCCCCTGTCAGAAACGATATTCTCCGGAATCCCATGCAAACGAACCACGTTCTGAAAAAATAAAGGGACCAACTCAGAGGAGGAAGGCAACTTAGGCAAGGGTACCAAATGAACCATCTTAGAAAAGCGGTCACACACAACCCAGATAACGGACATTTTCTGTGAGACAGGTAGATCTGAAATAAAATCCATGGAAATGTGCGTCCAAGGCCTCTTCGGGATAGGCAAGGATAACAACAACCCACTGGCCCGAGAACAGCAAGGCTTAGCCCGAGCACACACTTCACAAGACTGCACAAAGGTGCGCACATCCCTTGACAAGGAAGGCCACCAAAAAGACCTGGCCACCAAGTCTCTAGTACCAAATATTCCAGGATGACCAGCCAACACAGAAGAATGGACCTCGGAGATGACTCTACTGGTCCAATCATCCGGAACAAACAGTCTTTCTGGTGGACAACGATCAGGTTTATCCGCCTGAAACTCCTGCAAAGCACGTCGCAAGTCTGGGGAGACGGCGGACAATATTACCCCATCCCTAAGGATACCAGTAGGCCCAGAGTCTCCAGGAGAGTCAGGCACAAAACTCCTGGAAAGAGCATCTGCCTTCACATTCTTTGAACCTGGCAGGTATGAAACCACAAAATTGAAACGAGAAAAAAACAACGACCAACGAGCCTGTCTAGGATTCAGACGCCTGGCAGACTCAAGGTAAATCAGATTTTTGTGATCAGTCAAGACCACCACACGATGTCTAGCACCCTCAAGCCAATGACGCCACTCCTCAAATGCCTACTTCATGGCCAAAAGCTCCCGATTACCCACATCATGATTGCGCTCGGCGGGCGAGAATTTTCTAGAAAAGAACGCACATGGCTTCATCACCGAGCCATTGGAACTTCTCTGTGACAAAACCGCCCCCGCTCCAATCTCGGAAGCATCAACCTCAACCTGAAAAGGAAGTGAAACATCTGGTTGACATAACACAGGAGCAGAAGAAAACCGGCGTTTAAGTTCCTGAAAGGCCTCCACAGCCGTAGGAGACCAATTAGCAACATCAGCACCCTTTTTAGTCAAATCAGTCAAAGGTTTAACAACACTGGAAAAATTAGTAATGAACCGACGATAAAAATTAGCAAAACCCAAGAACTTCTGAAGACTCTTAACAGATGTAGGTTGTGTCCAGTCACAAATCGCCTGAACCTTGACGGGATCCATCTCAATAGTAGAAGGAGAAAAAATGTACCCCAAAAAAGAAATCTTCTGGACTCCGAAGAGACATTTTGAGCCCTTCACAAACAGAGAATTGGCCCGCAGGACTTGAAACACCTTCCTGACCTGTAGAACATGAGACTCCCAGTCATCAGAAAACACCAAAATATCATCCAAATACACAATCATAAACTTATCCAGATATTCACGGAAAATATTGTGCATAAAGGACTGAAAGACTGAAGGAGCATTAGAAAGTCCAAAAGGCATTACCAAATACTCAAAATGGCCCTCAGGCGTATTAAATGCGGTTTTCCACTCATCACCCTGTTTTATCCGCACAAGATTATACGCACCGCGAAGATCTATCTTAGTGAACCACTTAGCCCCCTTAATGCGAGCAAACAAATCAGTCAATAATGGCAATGGATACTGATATTTGACTGTAATCTTATTCAGAAGGCGATAATCTATACAAGGCCTCAGGGAACCATCTTTTTTTTCCACGAAAAAAAAACCTGCTCCCAGAGGGGACGAAGATGGAAGAATATGTCCCTTTTCCAAGGACTCCTTAATATAATTCCGCATAGCAGTATGCTCTGGCACTGACAGATTAAATAAACGACCCTTAGGGAACTTACTGCCAGGAATTAATTCTATAGCACAGTCACAATCCCTATGAGGAGGGAGCGAATTGAGCTTAGGCTCCTCAAAAACATCCCGATAGTCAGACAAAAACGCAGGGACCTCAGAAGGAGTAGATGAAGCGATTGAAATCAGAGGTGCATCATCATGAACCCCCTGACATCCCCAGCTTAACACAGACATTGTTTTCCAATCCAGGACAGGATTATGAGTTTGTAACCATGGCAGACCAAGCACTAGTACATCATGTAAATTATACAGTACAAGGAAGCGAATCACCTCCTGATGAACGGGAGTCATGCGCATGGTCACTTGTGTCCAGTACTGCGGTTTATTCATAGCCAATGGTGTAGAGTCAATTCCCTTCAAAGGAATAGGAACTTCCAGAGGCTCCAGACTAAAACCGCAGCGTTTAGCAAATGACCAATCCATAAGACTCAGGGCAGCGCCCGAATCCACATAGGCATCGACGGAAATGGAAGACAGTGAACAAATCAGAGTTACAGACAAAATGAACTTAGACTGCAGAGTACTAATGGCAAAAGATTTATCAACCTTTTTTGTGCGTTTAGAGCATGCTGATATAACATGAGCTGAATCACCACAATAAAAACACAATCCATTTTTCCGCCTATAATTTTGCCGTTCACTTCTGGACTGAATTCTATCACATTGCATAGTCTCAGGTGCCTGTTCAGAAGACACCGCCAACTGGTGCACAGGTTTGCGCTCCCGTAAACGCCGATCAATCTGAATGGCCATAGCCATAGACTCATTCAGACCTGTATGAACAAAAAGAGAAATGGCGGGCACCGCACAATAATAATAAGTCAGGGATCAACCACGTGCATATAGCAACATATGAGAACTTGAGCAAAGAACAAAGATATGCACAACAGTGGGATCAACCATCAATATTAACTTTTATTAAACATGAAATCACAAAGGACAACAACACAGACACAAAATTTAAAAGCATTTAAAAGAAAAGACCAACCCAGGTCCCCCCTAGATAATCTTAAATAACAAAGCACCGGACCAGTATAGGTATACACAAGATAAATACAGATGTGTATAAATAGTACATACAAATCCAATAATTAACAGCCTATACTGCCAGCCAACCTCAGCCTTGAGCTACCAGTTTGCATAGATGATAATAAATATACTTGTTAATAACCAACCCTGTATCAAAAAATAAATAAGAGGGTGAAGAAAAGAGAGTCTTAGACCCTATAGCGTATCTCAGGTCTGCCCCAATCCTAGTACCTATGGAGACTTGTACTAATATCCCTAATCCTGGTGTGGATGGGCATGACAGTGAAAAATATCCAAACTGTGCAAATAACAAAGCTAAAGTGCAAATGCAGATTACCAAAAAAAGTCCATAGGGGGGGACCAAGGCCCCACGCGTATCGACGCTGCTAGAGCGTCTTCATCAGGGGAAGGTTGTAGGGGATATGCCCAGAATGCGTCCCTTATATATACAAATAAAAAGAAAATATAAGTCACCTGTGAGGAAGCCATGGCGTGCAGAGTCAGTCCACCATGTGTCGAGTCGTATGGACTTCCGGGTATGCGCTGAGGTCATTATCGAGTGCGCAGCCGCGCACAGTGATAATCAACAGAGCAGCGGTGGAACAATGCGCAGGCGCAGGAGTCACCATTGAAACAAAGGCGCCTGATATTTTACGGCGCACCAGTTGCGCATGCGCGCTGATTCACAATAGACTTTAGGCGGGTCAAGAATACAGGAATGCACCGCGCGAGAGTTACTATGGAAACATAGACGCCTACAGTTTTGAGACGCATAAAGGCACCAAATGAGTCTAATATGAGTTAATACGCAAGCGAGAAGGTTTGCCAAGGGGCATGAGCGCCTAATATTCTAGAGTGCACAGATCACACATACATCTGAGAGAACGGTTATAATAAACCAATTGTCTCAGATCAGACAGAGAGGCAATTGTTATACCCCCAAGTCCAAATATTTTTATAGCAAAAAAGCAATAATAGAAAATCATAACGCAAAATGTGTATATTGACAAACGAATGAAACGAATAGAATAAATGCCAATATTTGAGCAGTACAAACATGACAGGGTTACCATAGAAACATGAGCGCCTGGTAGTTTAGGGAACACACAATGCGCATGTGTGTTAGTTTGCTAAGGAGTCACAGATATTCAACAGATCAAAAATGGATCAATGCACTGTATAAAAGTTACCATAAAGGCATGAACCCCTAATAGTTTGAGGCACACAGGGGCACCTCACGAATTCAACATGAATTAATGTATAAGTATAAAGATTACCACAAAAGCGCAATCACGCATGCGTCCAAGAGAGCAATACTAGTAGGTTAAATACCTTTCATATTGCAAGTATGTTGTAAGACTAGAAGGGCAAATGTTATACCCCCTAAAACCGAGGGACAAGGTGTCCCAAGCAAAGAAGGGGGGAAAAAGTACCAAAGCATGACGGCGCAAAGCATATATTCCGAAAGGCAGAAAGTGAATGTCACTATCAGTACAACACAAAATATTATAAGCCCCAAGATATCACACTTTGTACCATATTTAAAAGATATACTAGAAGGACACATGAATGGATCCACCATCTCCAACATGATTCTACGCCGCTTACTACAAATCACATAGGGAAGGATTACTATATATGCTACGTTTTATTAAGAAAAAGACAGCCAAGTGGAAAATTCAATTCTCCATGGAATGTACTGTTGTTGAAAACATCAAATTATTAAGCAACACCTAAGTTTTAAATGACAACAATAGAGGTTCCACTAAAAATAAGGAAAAGAAATGGACCGATGGGCCAAACACATGAGCCTACAGAACAAATTATAAACCCAGATCAGGGAGGCAGATATAATTGCTAATCTGATATCTTCCCCAGGCCATCCCCATTAAATAGAATTCAATTTTATAATAAGAGACATACAAATAAGGCAGTCAGAATTAAGCCCATTATAGGAAAGGGCTGGGTATAGCTGGCAGCAAGGTATATTAGAACAAAAAACGAAGGGAAACTTCATGTCAGTCCATAAGTCCACAGCGTCCTTGTTTCCATCCAAATGTAGTTACACGAGATGAAGAGTTGGCCCATCAGTTTTAGAACACCTATAAAGACAAATACTGTGAAATGCCATTATTACACAACAGAAGCAAACCTTATGTCTGTTTATAGAACCCTGTAAAAAGGAGTTCCTCATTAATACCCACCGGAGCTCGACTATTCAAGTTATAGATCCACTTTGATTCCCTCCTTAGTAGATCTAGGGTGATGTTACCACCCCTAATGTCAGGTTTCACCCCTTCTAAGGAACTCCTTTTTACAGGGTTCTATAAACAGACATAAGGTTTGCTTCTGTTGTGTAATAATGGCATTTCACAGTATTTGTCTTTATAGGTGTTCTAAAACTGATGGGCCAACTCTTCATCTCGTGTAACTACATTTGGATGGAAACAAGGACGCTGTGGACTTATGGACTGACATGAAGTTTCCCTTCGTTTTTTGTTCTAATATACCTTGCTGCCAGCTATACCCAGCCCTTTCCTATAATGGGCTTAATTCTGACTGCCTTATTTGTATGTCTCTTATTATAAAATTGAATTCTATTTAATGGGGATGGCCTGGGGAAGATATCAGATTAGCAATTATATCTGCCTCCCTGATCTGGGTTTATAATTTGTTCTGTAGGCTCATGTGTTTGGCCCATCGGTCCATTTCTTTTCCTTATTTTTAGTGGAACCTCTATTGTTGTCATTTAAAACTTAGGTGTTGCTTAATAATTTGATGTTTTCAACAACAGTACATTCCATGGAGAATTGAATTTTCCACTCGGCTGTCTTTTTCTTAATAAAACGTAGCATATATAGTAATCCTTCCCTATGTGATTTGTAGTAAGCGGCGTAGAATCATGTTGGAGATGGTGGATCCATTCATGTGTCCTTCTAGTATATCTTTTAAATATGGTACAAAGTGTGATATCTTGGGGCTTATAATATTTTGTGTTGTACTGATAGTGACATTCACTTTCTGCCTTTCGGAATATATGCTTTGCGCCGTCATGCTTTGGTACTTTTTCCCCCCTTCTTTGCTTGGGACACCTTGTCCCTCGGTTTTAGGGGGTATAACATTTGCCCTTCTAGTCTTACAACATACTTGCAATATGAAAGGTATTTAACCTACTAGTATTGCTCTCTTGGACGCATGCGTGATTGCGCTTTTGTGGTAATCTTTATACTTATACATTAATTCATGTTGAATTCGTGAGGTGCCCCTGTGTGCCTCAAACTATTAGGGGTTCATGCCTTTATGGTAACTTTTATACAGTGCATTGATCCATTTTTGATCTGTTGAATATCTGTGACTCCTTAGCAAACTAACACACATGCGCATTGTGTGTTCCCTAAACTACCAGGCGCTCATGTTTCTATGGTAACCCTGTCATGTTTGTACTGCTCAAATATTGGCATTTATTCTATTCGTTTCATTCGTTTGTCAATATACACATTTTGCGTTATGATTTTCTATTATTGCTTTTTTGCTATAAAAATATTTGGACTTGGGGGTATAACAATTGCCTCTCTGTCTGATCTGAGACAATTGGTTTATTATAACCGTTCTCTCAGATGTATGTGTGATCTGTGCACTCTAGAATATTAGGCGCTCATGCCCCTTGGCAAACCTTCTCGCTTGCGTATTAACTCATATTAGACTCATTTGGTGCCTTTATGCGTCTCAAAACTGTAGGCGTCTATGTTTCCATAGTAACTCTCGCGCGGTGCATTCCTGTATTCTTGACCCGCCTAAAGTCTATTGTGAATCAGCGCGCATGCGCAACTGGTGCGCCGTAAAATATCAGGCGCCTTTGTTTCAATGGTGACTCCTGCGCCTGCGCATTGTTCCACCGCTGCTCTGTTGATTATCACTGTGCGCGGCTGCGCACTCGATAATGACCTCAGCGCATACCCGGAAGTCCATACGACTCGACACATGGTGGACTGACTCTGCACGCCATGGCTTCCTCACAGGTGACTTATATTTTCTTTTTATTTGTATATATAAGGGACGCATTCTGGGCATATCCCCTACAACCTTCCCCTGATGAAGACGCTCTAGCAGCGTCGATACGCGTGGGGCCTTGGTCCCCCCCTATGGACTTTTTTTGGTAATCTGCATTTGCACTTTAGCTTTGTTATTTGCACAGTTTGGATATTTTTCACTGTCATGCCCATCCACACCAGGATTAGGGATATTAGTACAAGTCTCCATAGGTACTAGGATTGGGGCAGACCTGAGATACGCTATAGGGTCTAAGACTCTCTTTTCTTCACCCTCTTATTTATTTTTTGATACAGGGTTGGTTATTAACAAGTATATTTATTATCATCTATGCAAACTGGTAGCTCAAGGCTGAGGTTGGCTGGCAGTATAGGCTGTTAATTATTGGATTTGTATGTACTATTTATACACATCTGTATTTATCTTGTGTATACCTATACTGGTCCGGTGCTTTGTTATTTAAGATTATCTAGGGGGGACCTGGGTTGGTCTTTTCTTTTAAATGCTTTTAAATTTTGTGTCTGTGTTGTTGTCCTTTGTGATTTCATGTTTAATAAAAGTTAATATTGATGGTTGATCCCACTGTTGTGCATATCTTTGTTCTTTGCTCAAGTTCTCATTCAGACCTGTAGGCGCAGGGAACCCCACCATAATATCCTTAATGGCCTCAGAAAGACCATCTCTGAAGTTTGCAGCCAGGGCGCACTCATTCCACTGAGTAAGCACCGACCATTTCCGAAATTTTTGACAATATACTTCCGCTTCATCATGCCCCTGAGAGAGGGCTAATAAAGCCTTTTCAGCCTGAATCTCCAGGTTAGGTTCCTCATAGAGCAATCCCAGTGCCAGAAAAAACGCATCCACACTGAGCAATGCAGGATCCCCTGGTGCCAATGCAAATGCCCAATTCTGAGGGTCGCCCCGCAGGAAAGATATTACAATCTTAACCTGCTGAGCAGGGTCTCCAGAGGAGCGAGATTTCAAAGAAAGAAACAATTTGCAATTGTTCCTGAAATTCAGGAAGGTAGATCTATCTCCAGAAAAAAACTCTAGAATAGGAATTCTAGGTTCAGACATGGGAGTGTGAACAACAAAATCCTGTATGTTTTGAACTTTTGCAGCAAGATTACTCAGGCTGGAAGCCAAACTCTGGACATCCATGTTAAACAGCTAGGTCAGAGCCATCAAAGGGTTAAGAGGAGGTAAGAAGTAGCTAGACAGCAATTAAGGGCTAGGCAGCAAAACTCTGAGGGGGAAAAAAAAAAAAAAATTTCCCTTAAACACTTCTTTTTCTCCTGCTTCAGCCCAAACAATTAACACTTTGTGGGCCGGCTATACTGTCATGGATCCCAATGGCTGGGGATCGCACTGGACAAGCAAAATAACATAAATAACGGACGAGCTCTAGGGTGATGGAACCTGGGCTGACCGCTGCCCTACTCCTGACAAACACAACTAGAAATAGCCAGGGAGCGTGCCTACGTTGATTCTAGACGCCTCGCGCCAGCCTAAGAGCTAACTAGCACTGCAGAGGAAATAAAGACCTAGCTTGCCTCCAGAGAAATGAACCCCAAAAGGTATAGTTGCCCCCCACATGTATTGACGGTGAAATGAGAGGAAGGCACGCACATAGAGATGAAAATAGATTTAGCAAAATGAGGCCCGCTATAACTAGAAAGCAGAATGATACAAAAGGGGTCTGAGCGGTCAGCAAAAAACCCTAATCAAAAACCATCCTGAGATTACAAGAACCCATGTGCCAACTCATGGCACATGGGGAGAACCTCAGCCCACTAGAGCTACCAGCTAGCATAGAGTCATAATTAGCAAGCTGGACAAAAAACAAAACAACTGAAAAAACAGAACTTAGCTTATCCTGAGAGATCTGGGAGCAGGTAGTCAGGAACCAAACTGAGCACATCTGAGTACATTGATAGCCGGCAAGGAAATGACAGGAAAGCCAGGTTAAATAGGAAACACCCAGCCTCTGATGGACAGGTGGAAACCAGAGACCGCAACCCACCAAAGTCACCCAGTACCAGCCGTAACCACCATAGGGAGCCCAAAAACAGAATCCACAACACAGAGCCCCTGATATGCCTAAACAGTAGAAACCCCCCACAATTGACCCCATTTTGGAAACTAGACCCCCCAAGGAACTTATCTAGATGTGTGGTGAGCACGTTTAACCCCCAAGTGCTTCACAGAAGTTTACAACGCAGAGCCGTGAAAATAAAAAATAATTGTTCTTTCCTCAAAAATTATGTTTTAGCAAGTAATTTTTTATTTTTGCAAGGGTAACAGGAGAAATTGGACCCCAACAGTTGTTGCCCAGTTTGTCCTGAGTACGCTGGTACCCCAAATGTGGGGGTAAACCACTGTTTGGGCGCACGTTGGGGCTTGGAAGGGAGGGAGCACCATTTGACTTTTTGAACGCAAGATTGGCTGGAATCAATGGTGGCGCCATGTTGCGTTTGGAGACCCCTGATGTGCCTAAACAGTGGAAACCCCTCAATACTAACTTCAACACTAACCCCAACACACCCCTAATCCTAATCCCAACTGTAGCCATAACCCTAATCACAACCCTATCCCCAACACCCCCTAACCACAACCCTAACCGCAACACACCCGTAACCCTAATTCCAATCCTAACCCTAATCCCAACCCTAACCACAACTGTAACCCCAACACACCCCTAACCCTATCCGTAACCCTAACCACAAGCCTAATCTTAACCCTATTTCCAACCCTAGCCCTATTTCCAACCCTAACTCTAATTCCAACCCTAACCCTAAGGCTATGTGCCCACGTTGCGGATTCGTGTGAGATTTTTCCGCACGATTTTTGAAAAATCTGCAGGTAAAAGGCACTGCGTTTTACCTGCAGATTTACAGCAGATTTCCAGTGTTTTTTTGTGCGGATTTCACCTGCGGATTCCTATTGAGGAACAGGTGTAAAACGCTGCGGAATCCGCACAAAGAATTGACATGCTGCGGAAAATACAACGCAGCGTTTCTGCACGGAATTTTCCGCACCATGGGCACAGTGGATTTGGTTTTCCATAGGTGTACATGGTACTGTAAACCTGATGGAAAACTGCTACGAATTCGCAGCGGCGAATTCGCAGCGGCCAATCCGCTGCGGATCCGCGGCCAATCCGCTGCGGATCCGCGGCAATCCGCTGCGGATCCGCAGCCAAATCCGCACTGTGTGCACATGCCATAACCCTAACCCTACCCGTAACCCTAACCCTACCCCTAACCCTACCCCTAGTTCTAACCCTAGTTCTAACCCTAACCCTAGTGGAAAACGAAAAAAAAAAAAAAAAATTATTTATTTTATTATTGTCCCTATGGGGGTGATAAAGGGGGGGGGGGGTTATTTATTATTTTTTTTATTTTGATCGCTGTGATAGAACCTACCACAGCGATCAAAATGTACCTGTAAGGAATCTGCCGGCTGGCAGATTCGGCGGGCGCACAGAGCATGCGCCCGCCATTTTGGAAGATGGCGGCGCCCAGCGAGGAGACGTACGGACACCGGGAGGATCGGTAAGTATGAAGGGGTGGTGGGGGGGTGGATCGGAGCACAGGGGGGGTAATCGGAGCACAGGGGGGGTGAATACAAACAAGGAGGGAGCGGACAGGAGGACGGGGGAGCCGGCAGGCGGACGGAGGGGACCGGACCCCATAACGGAGGACTGGGGGGGGCGATCGGTGGGTGTGGGGGGGGGTCACTTGAGTATTTCCAGCCATGGCCGATGATATTGCAGCATCGGCCATGGCTGGATTGTAATATTTCACCAGTTTTTTAGGTGAAATATTACAAATCGCTCTGATTGGCAGTTTCACTTTCAACAGCCAATCAGAGCGATCGTAGCCACGGGGGGGTGAAGCCACCCCCCCTGGGCTGAAGCACCACTCCCCCTGTCTCTGCAGATCGGGTAAAATCGGAGTTAACCCTTTCACCCGATCTGCAGGGACGCGATCATTCCATGACGCCACATAGGCGTCATGGGTCGGATTGGCACGGGTTTTCATGACGCCTACGTGGCGTCATGGGTCGGGAAGGGGTTAATAGACAACCGTAGTAGCTATAGTGTACAATTAAATGACCATGTGATCAACCAGCATGAATCCAAAGGTGCAGTTAGTACAATACAGGGACGCCTGACGAAGCCGTAGCGAAACGCGCGTTGGAGTGGTGTGGGCGGGGGACAGTGAGGTTTCAGACTGGTTGGTACTATTTATATACACTTGTATTAACTGCACATTTTTTGATGTCCCACATGACATAGTTATAGGGGTTATATTGGGGCATCATTTTTATTTATTTATACATTATTTTTAAGATATATATGTGTGTGTATATATATATATATCTAATATACACTCACCGGCCACTTTATTAGGTACACCTGTCCAACTTCTTGTTAACACTTAATTTCTAATCAGCCAATCACATGGCGGCAACTCAGTGCATTTAGGCATGTAGACATGGTCAAGACAATCTCCTGCAGTTCAAACCGAGCATCAGTATGGGGAAGAAAGGTGATTTGAGTGCCTTTGAACGTGGCATGGTTGTTGGTGCCAGAAGGGCTGGTCTGAGTATTTCAGAAACTGCTGATCTACTGGGATTTTCACGCACAACCATCTCTAGGGTTTACAGAGAATGGTCCGAAAAAGAAAAAAAATCCAGTGAGCGGCAGTTCTGTGGGCGGAAATGCCTTGTTGATGCCAGAGGTCAGAGGAGAATGGGCAGACTGGTTCGAGCTGATAGAAAGGCAACAGTGACTCAAATCGCCACCCGTTACAACCAAGGTAGGCCTAAGAGCATCTCTGAACGCACAGTGCGTCGAACTTTGAGGCAGATGGGCTACAGCAGCAGAAGACCACACCGGGTACCACTCCTTTCAGCTAAGAACAGCAAACTGAGGCTACAATTTGTACAAGCTCATCGAAATTGGACAGTAGAAGATTGGAAAAACGTTGCTTGGTCTGATGAGTCTCGATTTCTGCTGCGACATTCGGATGGTAGGGTCAGAATTTGGCGTAAACAACATGAAAGCATGGATCCATCCTGCCTTGTATGGAGCATCTTTGGGATGTGCAGCCGATAAATCTGCGGCAACTGTGTGATGCCATCATGTCAATATGGACCAAAATCTCTGAGGAATGCTTCCAGCACCTTGTTGAATCTATGCCACGAAGAATTGAGGCAGTTCTGAAGGCAAAAGGGGGTCCAACCCGTTACTAGCATGGTGTACCTAATAAAGTGGCCGGTGAGTGTATAAAGCTGAATGTGTGTATGTGTGTGTGTATGTCCGGGATTGGCATCTGAACTGTCGCAGCTACAGCCACAAAATTTTGCACAGTCACACGTCTGGACCCCGAGAGCGTCATAGGCTATGTTGTGAGGTGAAATTTTAACCCCGCGCTTTCCAATTCACCAAACAATTTTGCCCCTATCTACATAATGGGGAATAAGTGAAAGGAAAAGTGTTGGAGGCGTCGCAGCTACAGGCACAAAATTTTGCACAGTCACACGTCTGGACCCCGAGAGCGTCAAAGCTATGTTGTGAGGTGAAATTTTAACCCTGCGCTTTCCAATTCACCAAACAATTTTGCCCCTATCTACATAATGGGGAAAAAATGAAAGGAAAAGTGTTGGAGGCAATATTAACAGCTGCCAGATGTGAACAAGGGGGACTTAAAGAATGAGAGCGATGGCGCCAAAGAGTATATACTGTACAGTTGCTAAGGTGGGGCCCCGACATGGGATAATCACCACACCACCACGGGGATATGAACACACACACAAAATGCGCCACACACTACCACGTGCTCGAACACATATACCACCCTCAGCGCACATTTCACCACACATACACCAACCTCGCCACATAAAAGTCGAAACACAAAACTCTCCACATGCAAAACTCGCCACACGTGCAAATCTCACCTCATGGAAAACTCGCCACACGCAAAACTTGCACACGCGGAAAAATTGCCACATGCACAAAAGTTGCAACACATGCAAAAGTTGCCTCACACAAAACTTGCACATACTCAAAAGGAACCACATATAAAACTCGCCACGCGCAAAACTCGCCATGCACAAAACTTGCTGCACACAACTTGCTACACTAACCTGTCACATGCAACTCGACACACAAAAAGTTGCTACATGCATGTCGCCACACAAAAATCATCTCACAAAAGTTGCTACATGCATGTCGCCACACGCAACTCAACACACACAACTTGACACACGAAACTCGCCCTAAAACACACACAAGTCTGGTATTATCCTTCAAAAATAAAAATCTGATTAATAAGCAGACAAACTACAAGAGCAACAAATGTACCATATAGGAATCCGGCAGCTGTCAGTCACATGACCTGTCTATTATGTGTATGTGTGAGCTAATATATACTGCCAGGGGGTGGGTGTTATGGACCTGGTGGTTAGGAGCACCCGGAATGACCTGATGAGTAAACTCAAAATCGGGACTAGCTCTGGGGAAGTGGGAACTCTGCTGACCGCAAACCCTACTCCTATCACACACACTAGAAATAGCCGTGGAGCGTACCTAACTCTCCCTAGACGCCTCTTCACAACCTAAGAGCTAACTACACCTAAAGATAGAAATAGAAGCCTTACCTTGCCTCAGAGAAATTCCCCAAAGGTAAAGGCGGACCCCCACATATATTGACTGTGAGTTAAGAGGAAAGTCACAAACACAGGAATGAAACAGGTTTTAGCAAAGGAGGCCAGATTTCACTAAATAGTCAGAGGATAGAAAAGGGAACTATGCGGTCAGCACAAAAGACTACAAAAAACCACGCAGAGTAAGCAAAAAGACTCCCCACACCGACTCACGGTGTGGAGGTGCCACTCTGCACCCCAGAGCTTCCAGCTAGCAAAGGAATATCATGATAGCAAGCCGGACAAGAAATAGCAGTACTAAGAAATAGATTCAGGAAGCAGTAACAACAAATGAACTAGCAAAGACTTAGCTTCTGCTGGAGTAGACAGGTCCTCAGAGAAGGCCAAGAGAGATCTGAACCAATACTGGAACATTGACAGCTGGCATGAAGTAACGATCTGAGTGGAGTTAAATAGGAACCCAGCATAGAAATAAACAAGAGCAGCTGATAAAGCCAACCTCAGTGACCAGCAGTTCCGCTCGAAGCCACTAGAGGGAGTCCAAGAGCAGAACTAACCAAAGTACCATTCATGACCACAGGAGGGAGTCTGAGAACGGAATTCACAACAGTACCCCCCCTTGAGGAGGGGTCACCGAACCCTCACTAGGGCCCCCAGGCCAATCAGGACGAGCCAAATGAAAGGCACGAACTAAATCGGCAGCATGGACATCGGAGGCAACAACCCAGGAATAATCCTCCTGACCATAGCCCTTCCACTTAACCAGGTACTGAAGCTTCCGTCTCGAAATACGAGAATCCAAAATTTTTTCCACCACATACTCCAACTCCCCCTCAACCAACACCGGAGCAGGAGGATCAACGGAGGGAACCATAGGCGCCACGTACCTCCGCAACAACGACCTATGGAACACATTATGGATGGCAAAAGAAGCTGGAAGGACCAAACGAAATGACACAGGGTTGAGAATTTCAGAAATCTTATAAGGACCAATGAATCAAGGCTTAAATTTAGGAGAAGAAACCTTCATAGGAACATAACGAGAAGACAACCAAACCAAATCCCCAACACGAAGTCGGGGACCAACACAACGACGGCGGTTAGCGAAACGTTGAGCCTTCTCCTGGGACAACGTCAGATTGTCCACTACGTGAGTCCAAATTTGCTGCAACCTGTCCACCACAGAATCCACACCAGGACAGTCAGAAGGCTCAACCTGCCCCGAAGAAAAACGAGGATGAAAACCAGAATTGCAAAAAAAAGGCGAAACCAAAGTAGCCGAACTAGCCCGATTATTAAGGGCGAACTCAGCCAATGGCAAGAAGGTCACCCAATCATCCTGATCAGCAGAAACAAAGCATCTCAGATAGGTTTCCAAAGTCTGGTTGGTTCGTTCGGTTTGGCCACTTGTTTGAGGATGGAAAGCCGAAGATAAAGACAAATCAATGCCCATCTTAGCACAAAAGGACCGCCAAAACTTAGAGACAAACTGGGAACCTCTGTCCGACACAATGTTCTCCGGAATGCCATGCAAACGAACATGTTGAAAAAATAATGGCACCAAATCAGAGGAGGAAGGTAATTTAGGTAAGGGTACCAAATGGACCATCTTAGAAAAGCGATCACAAACCACCCAGATGACAGACATCCTTTGGGAGACAGGAAGATCTGAAATAAAATCCATGGAAACATGCGTCCAAGGCCTTTTCGGGACTGGCAAGGGCAAAAGCAACCCACTGGCACGAGAACAGCAGGGCTTAGCCCGAGCACAAGTCCCACAGGACTGCACAAAAGAACGCACATCCCGTGACAAGGAAGGCCACCAAAAGGACCTAGCCACCAAATCTCTGGTACCAAAAATCCCAGGATGACCAGCCAACACCGAGCAATGAACCTCAGAAATAACTCTGCTAGTCCATCTATCAGGGACAAACAGTTTCTCAGCTGGACAACGGTCAGGTCTATCAGCCTGAAACTCCTGCAGCACCCTGTTGTGAATTTGCTTTTTGGCTCCCTCTAGTGGTTACTAGTTTTTTGACTCTGGTTTTTCTGTCATTCCTTTTTTCCGCACCTGGGTCGTTAGTTAGGGGTGTTGCTATATAAGCTCCCTGGACCTTCAGTTCAATGCCTGGCAACGTAGTTATCAGAGCTAATCTGCTGTGCTCTTGTCTACTGATCCTGGTTCCGGTTATATCAGCTAAGTCTGCTATTTTGCTTTTTGCTATTTGTTTTGTTTTGTATTTTTGTCCAGCTTGTTCCTAATCTGTATCCTGATCTTTGCTGGAAGCTCTAGGGGGCTGGTGTTCTCCCCCCGGACCGTTAGACGGTTCGGGGGTTCTTGAATTTCCAGTGTGGATTTTGATAGGGTTTTTGTTGACCATATAAGTTACCTTTCTTTATTCTGCTATTAGTAAGCGGGCCTCTCTGTGCTAAACCTGGTTCATTTCTGTGTTTGTCATTTCCTCTTACCTCACCGTTATTATTTGTGGGGGGCATCTATCCTGCTTTGGGGTCCCTTTCTCTGGAGGCAAGAGAGGTCTTTGTTTTCTTCTACTAGGGGTAGTTAGATTCTCCGGCTGGCGCGTGTCATCTAGAATCAACGTAGGAATGATCCCTGGCTACTTCTAGTGTTGGCGTTAGGAGTAGATATATGGTCAACCCAGTTACCACTGCCCTATGAGCTGGATTTTTGTATCTTGCAGACTTCCACGTTCCTCTGAGACCCTCGCCATTGGGGTCATAACAGTTTGCCAGGCCAGTATTATATGTGTAATGCATTGCAAAAGAGGGATTACAAGAAAGAAGATTCTGAGTTTTTTTTTTCCCTCTCTCATTTTTTTTTTCTTCTTCCCCTTTACCTCAGAGTGGCTTAAGCTTGCTGCAGACATGAATGTCCAGACCTTGATTACAAGTGTGGACCAGCTGGCTACTCGTGTGCAGGGCTTACAAGACTATGTTATCAGAAGTCCTAGGTCAGAACCTAGGATACCGATTCCTGAACTGTTTTCCGGAGACAGGTTTAAGTTTAGGAATTTCATGAATAATTGCAAATTGTTTTTGTCCCTGAGACCCTGTTCATCTGGAGACTCCGCTCAGCAAGTAAAAATTGTTATTTCGTTCTTACGGGGCGACCCTCAAGATTGGGCTTTTTCGCTGGCGCCTGGAGATCCGGCATTGGCCGATATTGATGCGTTTTTTCTGGCGCTCGGTTTACTTTATGAGGAACCCAATCTTGAGATTCAGGCAGAAAAGGCCTTGCTGGCTATGTCTCAGGGGCAGGACGAGGCTGAAGTGTACTGCTAAAAATTTCGGAAATGGTCTGTGCTGACACATTGGAACGAGTGTGCACTGGCCGCTAATTTTAGAAATGGCCTTTCTGATGCCATTAAGAATGTTATGGTGGGTTTTCCCATTCCCACAGGTCTGAATGATACTATGGCACTGGCTATTCAAATTGACCGGCGGTTGCGGGAGCGCAAAACCGCAAATTCCCTCATGGTGTTGTCTGAACAGACACCTAATTCGGTGCAATGTGATAGAAAAACCGCAAATTCCCTCATGGTGTTGTCTGAACAGACACCTGATTTAATGCAATGTGATAGAATCCTGTCTAGAAATGAGCGGAAAATTCATAGACGCCGGAATGGCTTGTGTTACTACTGTGGTGATTCTACACATGTTATCTCAGCATGCTCTAAACGTATAGCTAAGGTTGTTAGTCCGGTCACCGTTGGTAATTTGCAACCTAAATTTATTCTGTCTGTAACTTTGATTTGCTCACTGTCATCTTATCCTGTCATGGCGTTTGTAGATTCAGGTGCTGCCCTGAGTCTTATGGATCTGTCATTTGCTAAGCACTGTGGTTTTATTCTTGAACCATTAGAAAATCCTATTCCTCTTAGGGGTATTGATGCTACGCCATTGGCAGCAAATAAACCGCAGTATTGGACACAGGTTACCATGTGCATGACTCCTGAACACCGCGAGGTGATACGTTTTCTTGTTTTACATAAAATGCATGATTTGGTTGTTTTAGGGCTGCCATGGTTACAGACCCATAATCCCGTCCTGGACTGGAAGGCTATGTCAGTGTCAAGTTGGGGCTGCCGTGGTATTCATGGGGATTCCCTGCCTGTGTCTATTGCTTCTTCTACGCCTTCGGAAGTTCCGGAGTATTTGTCTGATTATCAGGATGTCTTTAGCGAGTCCAGGTCCAGTGCATTGCCTCCTCATAGGGACTGTGACTGTGCTATAGATTTGATCCCCGGCAGTAAATTTCCTAAGGGAAGACTGTTTAATCTGTCGGTACCTGAACATACCGCTATGCGTTCGTATATCAAGGAGTCTCTGGAAAAAGGACATATTCGTCCTTCTTCTTCCCCTCTTGGGGCAGGATTCTTTTTTGTGGCTAAGAAGGACGGATCTTTGAGGCCTTGTATTGATTATCGGCTTTTAAATAAGATCACTGTCAAATTTCAGTATCCTTTGCCGCTGTTGTCTGACTTGTTTGCCCGGATTAAAGGTGCCAAGTGGTTCACCAAGATAGACCTTCGTGGTGCGTACAACCTTGTGCGCATTAAGCAAGGTGATGAATGGAAAACCGCATTCAATACGCCCGAAGGTCATTTTGAGTACTTGGTGATGCCTTTTGGGCTCTCCAATGCGCCTTCAGTTTTTCAGTCCTTTATGCATGACATTTTCCGGAAGTATCTGGATAAATTTTTGATAGTTTATCTGGATGATATTTTGGTTTTTTCTGATAATTGGGACTCGCATGTGGAGCAGGTCAGGTTGGTCTTTAAAATTTTGCGTGAAAATTCTTTGTTTGTCAAGGGCTCAAAGTGTCTCTTTGGTGTACAGAAGGTTCCCTTTTTGGGGTTCATTTTTTCCCCTTCTGCTGTGGAGATGGACCCAGTCAAGGTCCGAGCTATTCTTGATTGGACTCAGCCCTCGTCAGTTAAGAGTCTTCAGAAGTTCTTGGGTTTCGCTAACTTCTACCGTCGTTTTATCGCAAATTTTTCTAGCATTGTGAAACCTTTGACGGATATGACCAAGAAGGGCTCCGATGTAGCTAACTGGGCTCCTGCTGCCGTGGAGGCTTTCCAGGAGTTAAAACGCCGGTTTACTTCGGCGCCTGTTTTGTGCCAGCCCGATATCTCACTTCCCTTTCAGGTTGAGGTGGATGCTTCAGAGATTGGAGCAGGGGCCGTTTTGTCGCAGAGAGGCCCTGGTTGCTCTGTTATGAAACCTTGTGCCTTTTTCTCTAGGAAATTTTCACCTGCCGAGCGAAATTATGATGTGGGCAATCGGGAGTTGTTGGCCATGAAATGGGCATTTGAGGAGTGGCGTCATTGGCTCGAGGGTGCTAAGCATCGTGTGGTGGTCTTGACTGATCACAAAAATCTGATGTATCTCGAGTCTGCTAAACGCCTTAATCCGAGACAGGCCCGCTGGTCATTGTTTTTCTCCCGCTTTGATTTTGTTGTCTCGTATTTACCTGGTTCAAAGAATGTGAAGGCCGATGCTCTTTCTAGGAGCTTTGTGCCTGATGCTCCTGGAGTCGCTGATCCTGTTGGTATCCTTAAGGATGGAGTTATCTTGTCAGCTATTTCTCCGGATCTGCGACGTGTGTTGCAGAGATTTCAGGCTGATAGGCCTGAGTCTTGTCCTCCTGACAGACTGTTTGTCCCGGATAAATGGACCAGCAGAGTCATTTCCGAGGTTCATTCCTCAGTGTTGGCAGGTCACCCGGGAATTTTTGGCACCAGAGATCTGGTGGCCAGGTCCTTTTGGTGGCCTTCCTTGTCAAGGGATGTGCGGTCATTTGTGCAGTCCTGTGGTACTTGTGCTCGAGCTAAACCTTGCTGTTCTCGTGCCAGCGGGTTGCTCTTGCCCTTGCCTGTCCCGAAGAGACCTTGGACACATATCTCCATGGATTTCATTTCTGATCTTCCGGTGTCTCAGGGCATGTCTGTCATCTGGGTGATATGTGATCGCTTCTCCAAGATGGTCCATTTGGTTCCTTTGCCTAAGCTGCCTTCCTCTTCCGATCTGGTTCCTGTGTTTTTCCAGAACGTGGTTCGTTTGCACGGCATCCCTGAGAATATTGTGTCAGACAGAGGATCCCAGTTCGTTTCTAGGTTCTGGCGATCCTTTTGTAATAGGATGGGCATTGATTTGTCGTTTTCATCTGCTTTCCATCCTCAGACTAATGGACAGACGGAGCGAACCAACCAGACTTTGGAGGCTTATTTGAGGTGCTTTGTCTCTGCTGATCAGGACGATTAGGTGACATTCTTGCCGTTGGCTGAGTTTGCCCTTAATAATCGGGCTAGTTCCGCCACCTTGGTTTCGCCTTTTTTCTGCAACTCTGGTTTCCACCCTCGCTTTTCTTCGGGTCATGTGGAGCCTTCTGACTGTCCTGGGGTGGATTCTGTGGTGGATAGGTTGCAGCGGATCTGGAATCATGTGGTGGACAACTTGAAGTTGTCACAGGAGAGGGCTCAGCGCTTTGCCAACCGCCGCCGCGGTGTGGGTCCCCGACTACGCGTTGGGGATTTGGTGTGGCTTTCTTCTCGCTTTATTCCTATGAAGGTCTCCTCTCCAAAATTTAAACCTCGCTTCATTGGTCCTTACAAGATATTGGAAATCCTTAATCCTGTATCTTTTCGTCTGGATCTTACTGTGTCGTTTGCTATTCACAATGTATTTCATAGGTCCTTGTTGCGGCGGTACGTTGTGCCTGTAGTTCCTTCTGCTGAGCCGCCTGCTCCGGTGTTGGTTGAGGGCGAGTTGGAGTACGTGGTGGAGAAGATCTTGGATTCGCGCCTCTCCAGGCGGAGGCTTCAGTACCTGGTCAAGTGGAAGGGCTATGGTCAGGAGGATAATTCCTGGGTGGTCGCCTCTGATGTTCATGCGGCCGATTTAGTTCGTGCCTTTCATGCCGCTCATCCTGATCGCCCTGGTGGTCGTGGTGAGGGTTCGGTGACCCCTCACTAAGGGGGGGGTACTGTTGTGAATTTGCTTTTTGGCTCCCTCTAGTGGTTACTAGTTTTTTGACTCTGGTTTTTCTGTCATTCCTTTTTTCCGCACCTGGGTCGTTAGTTAGGGGTGTTGCTATATAAGCTCCCTGGACCTTCAGTTCAATGCCTGGCAACGTAGTTATCAGAGCTAATCTGCTGTGCTCTTGTCTACTGATCCTGGTTCCGGTTATATCAGCTAAGTCTGCTATTTTGCTTTTTGCTATTTGTTTTGTTTTGTATTTTTGTCCAGCTTGTTCCTAATCTGTATCCTGATCTTTGCTGGAAGCTCTAGGGGGCTGGTGTTCTCCCCCCGGACCGTTAGACGGTTCGGGGGTTCTTGAATTTCCAGTGTGGATTTTGATAGGGTTTTTGTTGACCATATAAGTTACCTTTCTTTATTCTGCTATTAGTAAGCGGG
Source organism: Ranitomeya variabilis (assembly GCF_051348905.1). Lineage (NCBI taxonomy): Eukaryota > Metazoa > Chordata > Amphibia > Anura > Dendrobatidae > Ranitomeya > Ranitomeya variabilis. Next base: position 89,859,614 of record NC_135238.1, on the reverse strand, counting down.
CCTCTCTGTGCTAAACCTGGTTCATTTCTGTGTTTGTCATTTCCTCTTACCTCACCGTTATTATTTGTGGGGGGCATCTATCCTGCTTTGGGGTCCCTTTCTCTGGAGGCAAGAGAGGTCTTTGTTTTCTTCTACTAGGGGTAGTTAGATTCTCCGGCTGGCGCGTGTCATCTAGAATCAACGTAGGAATGATCCCTGGCTACTTCTAGTGTTGGCGTTAGGAGTAGATATATGGTCAACCCAGTTACCACTGCCCTATGAGCTGGATTTTTGTATCTTGCAGACTTCCACGTTCCTCTGAGACCCTCGCCATTGGGGTCATAACAGCACCCGCCGCAAATCAGGGGAGATGGCAGACAGAATTACCCCCTCTTTGAGAATACCAGCCGGCTCAGGGACTTCCGGAGAATCAGGCACAAAACTCCTAGAAAGGGCATCCGCCTTCACATTCTTAGAACCTGGAAGGTATGAGACCACAAAATCGAAACGGGAGAAAAACAGCGACCATCGAGCCTGTCTAGGATTCAACCGCTTGGCAGACTCGAGATAAGTCAGATTTTTGTGATCCGTCAAGACCACCACGCGGTGCTTGGCTCCCTCAAGCCAATGTCGCCACTCCTCGAATGCCCACTTCATAGCTAGCAGCTCCCGATTGCCAACATCATAATTACGCTCAGCAGGCGAAAACTTTCTAGAAAAGAAGGCACATGGCTTCATCACAGAGCCATCAGAACTTCTTTGAGACAAAACAGCCCCTGCTCCAATCTCAGAAGCATCAACCTCGACCTGAAAAGGGAGCGAAACATCTGGCTGACGCAACACAGGGGCCGAAGAAAAACGACGTTTCAGCTCCTGAAAAGCCTCAACGGCCGCAGAGGACCTATTCACCACATCAGCACCTTTCTTTGTCAAATCAGTCAAAGGTTTAACCACACTAGAAAAATTAGCGATGAAGCGACGGTAAAAATTAGCAAAGCCCAGAAATTTCTGGAGGCTCTTCACAGATGTAGGTTGAGTCCAATCATAAATGGCCTGAACTTTAACAGGATCCATCTCGATAGTAGAAGGGGAAAAAATGAAGCCCAAAAAGGAAACCTTCTGAACTCCGAAGAGACATTTAGACCCCTTCACAAACAAGGAATTAGCACGAACTACCTGGAATACCATTCTGACCTGTTTCACATGAGACTCCCAATCATCCGAAAAGACCAAAATATCATCCAAATATACAATCATGAATCTATCCAGATACTTTCGGAAGATGTCATGCATAAAGGACTGAAACACAGATGGAGCATTTGAAAGCCCGAATGGCATTACCAGGTACTCAAAATGGCCCTCGGGCGTATTAAATGCTGTTTTCCATTCATCGCCCTGTTTAATAAGCACAAGGTTAAATCGCCCCTCGAAGATCTATCTTGGTGAACCAACTAGCCCCCTTAATCCGAGCAAACAAATCAGACAGCAGAGGCAAAGGGTACTGAAATTTGACCGTGATTTTATTGAGAAGGCGGTAATCTATACAGGGTCTCAGAGAACCATCCTTCTTGGCCACAAAAAAGAACCCTGCTCCCAACGGTGATGAAGACGGGCGAATATGCCCTTTCTCCAAGGACTCCTTTATATAACTCCGCATAGCGGCGTGCTCTGGCACAGATAAATTAAAAAGTCGGCCCTTAGGAAACTTACTACCAGGAATCAAATTTATAGCACAATCACAATCCCTATGAGGGGGTAGGACACTGGATTTGGGCTCATCAAATACATCCTGGTAATCCGACAGAAACTCAGGGACTTCAGAAGGAGTGGAAGCAGAAATTGACACCAACGGAACATCGCCATGTACCCCTTGACAACACCAACTAGACACAGACATTGATTTCCAATCCAATACTGGATTATGAACCTGTAGCCATGGCAAACCCAACACGACCACATCATGCAAATTATGCAACACCAAAAAGCTAATATCTTCCTGATGTGCAGGAGCCATGCACAAGGTCAACTGAGTCCAGTACTGAGGTTTATTCTTGGCCAACGGAGTGGCATCAATTCCCCTTAATGGAATAGGATACTGCAAAGGCTCCAAGAAAAAACCACAGCGCCTGGCAAACTCCAAGTCCATCAGATTCAGGGCAGCGCCTGAATCCACAAATGCCATAACCGAGTAGGATGACAAAGAGCAAATCAGAGTAACAGACAAAAGAAATTTAGGCTGTACAGTACCAATGGTGACAGACCTAGCGAACCGCTTAGTGCGCTTAGGACAATCAGAGATAGCATGAGTGGGGTCACCACAGTAAAAACACAGCCTATTCTGACGTCTGTGTTCTTGCCGTTCAGTTCTGGTCAAAGTTCTATCACATTGCATAGGCTCAGTCCTCTGCTCAGAGGACACCGCCAAATGGTGCACAATTTTGCGCTCGCGCAAACGCCGATCAATTTGGATGGCCAAGGACATTGATTCATTCAGACCAGCAGGCGTGGGGAATCCCACCATAACATCCTTAAGGGCTTCAGAAAGACCCTTTCTAAAAATTGCTGCCAGGGCACACTCATTCCATTGAGTAAGCACAGACCATTTTCTAAACTTCTGACAATATATCTCCGCTTCATCCTGACCCTGACACAAAGCTAGCAAGATTTTCTCTGCCTGATCCACTGAATTTGGTTCGTCATAAAGCAATCCAAGCGCCAGAAAAAACGCATCTACATTAAGCAATGCAGGATCTCCTGGCGCAAGGGAGAATGCCCAGTCTTGAGGGTCGCCACGCAACAAAGAAATAATAATTTTTACTTGCTGAATGGGGTCACCAGAGGAGCGGGATTTCAAAGCAAGAAACAGTTTACAATTATTTTTGAAATTCAGAAACTTAGATCTATCCCCAGAAAACAACTCAGGAATTGGAATTCTAGGCTCTAACATCGGATTCTGAACTACATAATCTTGAATGCTTTGTACCCTTGCAGTGAGATGATCCACACAAGAGGACAGACCTTGAATATCCATATCTAGACCTGAGTCCTGAACCACCCAGGGGTTAAGGGGAAAAGAGAGACAAAACACACTGCAAAGAAAAAAAAATGGGTTCAGAACTTCTCTTATCCCTCTTTTGAGATGCATTAACACTTTATGGGCCAGCTGTACTGTTATGGACCTGGTGGTTAGGAGCACCCGGAATGACCTGATGAGTAAACTCAAAATCGGGACTAGCTCTGGGGAAGTGGGACCTCTGCTGACCGCAAACCCTACTCCTATCACACACACTAGAAATAGCCGTGGAGCGTACCTAACTCTCCCTATACGCCTCTTCACAGCCTAAGAGCTAACTACACCTAAAGATAGAAATAGAAGCCTTACCTTGCCTCAGAGAAATTCTTCAAAGGTAAAGGCAGACCCCCACATATATTGACTGTGAGTTAAGAGGAAAGTCACAAACACAGGAATGAAACAGGTTTTAGCAAAGGAGGCCAGATTTCACTAAATAGTCAGAGGATAGAAAAGGGAACTATGCGGTCAGCACAAAAGACTACAAAAAACCACGCAGAGTAAGCAAAAAGACTCCCCACACCGACTCACGGTGTGGAGGTGCCACTCTGCACCCCAGAGCTTCCAGCTAGCAAAGGAATATCATGATAGCAAGCCGGACAAGAAATAGCAGTACTAAGAAATAGATTCAGGAAGCAGTAACAACAAATGAACTAGCAAAGACTTAGCTTCTGCTGGAGTAGACAGGTCCTCAGAGAAGGCCAAGAGAGATCTGAACCAATACTGGAACATTGACAGCTGGCATGAAGTAACGATCTGAGTGGAGTTAAATAGGAACCCAGCATAGAAATAAACAAGAGCAGCTGATAAAGCCAACCTCAGTGACCAGCTGTTCCGCTCGAAGCCACCAGAGGGAGTCCAAGAGCAGAACTAACCAAAGTACCATTCATGACCACAGGAGGGAGTCCGAGAACGGAATTCACAACAGGTGGGCTTACTGTTGGCTGGGGATTTATCAGGCTGCCAATTTAGCTTACAAATACTGAGGTAAAAATACTGACCAAATAACGTGTGAACGAGGTCTAATACAGGAGGAGATGACATACAGATATATACTATTTACAGGGGAGATGACACACAGGTATATACTATATACAGGAGGAGATGACACACAGATATATACTATATACAGGAGAGATGACACACAGGTATATACTATATACAGGAGGAAATGACACACACATATATACTATATACAGGGGAGATGACACACTGGTATATACTACATACAGGGGAGATGACATACAGGTATATACTATATACAGGAGGAGATGACACACAGGTATATACTATATACAGGAGGAAATAACACACATATACAGTTAGGTCCATATATATTTGGACAGAGACAACATTTTTCTTATTTTGGTTATAGACATTACCACAATGAATTTTAAACAAAACAATTCAGATGCAGTTGAAGTTCAGACTTTCAGCTTTCATTTGAGGGTATCCACATTAAAATTGGATGAAGGGTTTAGTAGTTTCAGCTCCTTAACATGTGCCACCCTGTTTTTAAAGGGACCAAAAGTAATTGGACAATTGACTCCAAGGCTATTTCATGAACAGGTGTGGGCAATCCCTTCGTTATGTCATTCTCAATTAAGCAGATAAAAGGTCTGGAGTTGATTTGAAGTGTGGTGCTTGCATTTGGAAGGTTTTGCTGTGAAGTAAACATGCGGTCAAAGGAGCTCTCCATGCAGGTGAAACAAGCCATCCTTAAGCTGCGAAAACAGAAAAAACCCATCCGAGAAATTGCTACAATATTAGGAGTGGCAAAATATACAGTTTGGTACATCCTGAGAAAGAAAGAAAGCACTGGTGAACTCATCAATGCAAAAAGACCTGGGCGCCCATGGAAGACAACAGTGGTGGATGATCGCAGAATAATCTCCATGGTGAAGAGAAACCCCTTCACAACAGCCAACCAAGTGAAGAACACTCTCCAGGAGGTAGGCGTATCAATATCCAAATCTACCATAAAGAGAAGACTGCATGAAAGTAAATACAAAGGTTCACTGCACGGTGCAAGCCACTCATAAGCATCAAGAATAAAAAGGCTAGACTGGAATTTGCTAAAAAACATCTAAAAAAGCCGGCACAGTTCTGGAAGAACATTTTTTGGACAGATGAAACCAAGATCAACCTCTACCAGAATGATGGAAAGAGAAAAGTATGGCGAAGGCGTGGTACAGCTCATGATCCAAAGCATATCACATCATCTGTAAAACACGGCGGAGGCAGTGTGATGGCTTGGGCATGCATGGCTGCCAGTGGTACTGGGTCACTAGTGTTTATTGATGATGTGACACAGGACAGATGCAGCCGAATGAATTCTGAGATATTCCGAGCCATAGTGTTTGCTCAGGTCCAGCCAAATGCAGCCAAACTGATTGGTCGTCGTTTCATACTACAGATGGACAATGACCCAAAACATAAAGCCAAAGAAACCCAGGAGTTTATTAAAGCAAAGAAGTGGAATATTCCTGAATGGCCAAGTCAGTCACCTGATCTCAACCCAATTGAGCATGCATTTCACTTGTTAAAGACTAAACTTCAGACAGATAGGCCCACAAACAAACAGCAACTGAAAACCACCGCAGTGAAGGCCTGACAGAGCATCAAAAAGGAGGAAACACAGCGTCTGGTGATGTCCATGAGTTCAAGACTTCAGGCAGTCATTGCCAACAAAGGGTTTTCAACCAAGCACTAAAAATAAACATTTTATTTAAAATTATTGAATCAGTCCAATTACTTTTGGTCCCTTTAAAAACAGGGTGGCACATGTTAAGAAGCTGAAACTTCTAAACCCTTCATCCAATTTTAATGTGGATACCCTTAAATGAAAGCTGAAAGTCTGAACTTCAACAGCATCTGAATTGTTTTGTTTAAAATTCATTGTGGTAATGTCTATAACCAAAATAAGAAAAATGTTGTCTCTGTCCAAATATATATGGACCTAATTGTATACTATATACAGGGGAGATGACACACTGGTATATACTACATACAGGGGAGATGACATACAGGTATATACTATATACAGGAGGAGATGACACACAGGTATATACTATATACAGGAGCAGATTACCTACAGGTATATAGTATATACAGGAGGAGATGACATACAGGTATATGCTATGTATAGGAGGAGATGACATACAGGTATATACTATATACAGGAGATGACACACAGATATATACTATATATAGGTGAGATGACACACAGGTATATACTATATACAGGAGGAGATTACATACAGGTATATACTATATATAGGAGATGACATACAGGTACATACTATATACAGGGGAGATGACACACAGCAGGTATATACTATATACAGGGGAGATGACATACAGGTATATACTATATACAGGAGATGACATACAGGTGTATACTATATATAAGGGAGATGACAAACATGTATATACTGAGGGGAAAATGAGAGGTGTGAGGTGAAAATGAAAAGGTGTGAGTGCAAAATGAGAGGAGTGAGGGAAAATAGTGGAGTGATCGGAAAATGACAGATGTGAGGTCGAAATGACAAGTGTTAGGGGGGAATGAGAGGGAAAATAAGAGGAGTGAGGGGGAAAATGAGAGATGTGAGGGGGAAAATGAAAGATGTGATGGGGAAAATGAGAGGCGTGATGGGAAAATAAGAGAAGTGAGGTGCTATAACTAACCACAGATATTTACTATGCCCAGGCAACGCCGGGCTCTTCAGCTAGTATATATATATATATATATATATATATATATATATATATATATATATATATATTCATCTTGTATCATCAATATTTTCCTGTATTATTTTAATCATATCTTTTTGAGGAATCATGTTTTTATAATTATTAATAAAGTGATATTTATTTTTTCTTTGAGTAAACTATCCCTGTTCTATATGTCTGCACTGTGATATCAGTGGCCCAAAGTCATTTAACCCTTTCATTATCGTCCTTCGGTGCCCACTTTGATGCCCATTTTTGTGCCAGTTGTACCATTTTTGTAGCTGTTGTTAAGTGTACTCACATCAGTGCACCTCACTACATTGTATGTTATTATTGTGAGGATTTTTTGTTGTTGTTAAACCTATAAAAAACAGAAAATAAAAAAATTGCCGAATTAGAAACCAACTCCAGCCTCGTGTTTTCCGGGGGCGCTCGGACAGGTGGCAGAACGCAATGTGAGGTAAATGTCGCCACATACTGTCATGGGCACGGGGCTGTGCACACTGGCAGGACTCCGCCATCAGTCACCAGCAGGCACTGGGCGCTATGATGACACAATGTTATCAGTGGCCCGCAGCAGCCGCCGCCAGGTTTCCTGCTCCGGCAGCCGTATATCCTGCTCCGTGCCCAGAGGAAGCAGCCGGCCCGCCCGGCTCCGCAGGTCACCGCTCACTACACAGTCACACAACTTTCTTTAGTAAGAGACTATAATGCAGGCGGAGTCCAGTGATGTCACAGGAAGCGCTGATGTTTCCTGTTGATGATCAAGGAGATTCACTTTGGCCAATTGCGTTTTCTGCAGCGGATCTTCATCACATGCAGCGGCTCGGACATTGCGCTGCAGAGGAGCCCGGAGCGCTGAGGGTTAATAGAGCGATCTGTGAGTACCTGGCTTTTGTTGGCTTCTCTGCTCTGTGCACTGCCGGAGTCTCCTCTTGACACCTGATGATCGGCCCCTCAGCTGAGTGCTTCGTGCTGATGCTCGGACTGTCGCACGACTTGTAGCCGGCGGCTCAGTGGTGTCTGTCACCTGGTGAATGCCTGGCTCAGTGGTGTCTGTCACCTGGTGAATGCCTGGCTCAGTGGTGTCTGTCACCTGGTGCGTGCCTGGCTCAGTGGTGTCTGTCACCTGGTGAATGCCTGGCTCAGTGGTGTCTGTCACCTGGTGAATGCCTGGCTCAGTGGTGTCCTGTCACCTGGTGAATGCCTGGCTCAGTGCTGTCTGTCACCTGGTGAATGCCTGGCTCAGTGGTGTCTGTCACCTGGTGAATGCCTGGCTCAGTGGTGTCTGTCACCTGGTGAATGCCTGGCTCAGTGGTGTCTGTCACCTGGTGAATGCCTGGCTCAGTGGTGTCTGTCACCTGGTGAATGCCTGGCTCAGTAGTGTCTGTCACCTGGTGCATGTCTGGCTCAGTGGTGTCTGTCATCTGGTGCATGTCTGGCTCAGTGGTGTCTGTCACCTGGTGAATGCCTGGCTCAGTGGCGTCTGTCACCTGGTGAATGCCTGGCTCAGTGGTGTCTGTCATCTGGTGCATGTCTGGCTCAGTGGTGTCTGTCACCTGGTGAATGCCTGGCTCAGTGGTGTCTGTCACCTGGTGAATGCCTGGCTCAGTGGTGTCTGTCATCTGGTGCATGTCTGGCTCAGTGGTGTCTGTCATCTGGTGCGTGTCTGGCTCAGTGATGTCTGTCACCTGGTGAATGCCTGGCTCAGTGGTGTCTGTCACCTGGTGCATGTCTGGCTCAGTGGTGTCTGTCATCTGGTGCGTGCCTGGCTCAGTGGTGTCTGTCACCTGGTGAATCCCTGGCTCAGTAGCGTCTGTCACCTGGTGCGTGCCTGGCTCAGTGGTGTCTGTCACCTGGTGAATCCCTGGCTCAGTAGCGTCTGTCACCTGGTACGTGCTTGGCTCAGTGGTGTCTGTCACCTGGTGAATCCCTGGCTCAGTAGCGTCTGTCACCTGGTGCGTGCCTGGCTCAGTAGCGTCTGTCACCTGGTGCGTGCCTGGCTCAGTAGCGTCTGTCACCTGGTGCGTGCCTGGCTCAGTAGCGTCTGTCACCTGGTACGTGCTTGGCTCAGTGGTGTCTATCACCTGGTGAATCCCTGGCTCAGTAGCGTCTGTCACCTGGTGCGTGCCTGGCTCAGTAGCGTCTGTCACCTAGTGCGTGCCTGGCAGTGGATTCTCGCAAGTCTGATGAGACTTGTGCTGCCATTGATACTTGTGATGACTTAGCAGGGCTTTATTTTCATTGTCGGCATCCTGTATGTGAGAGGAAATGTCCTGAACAGACTGAAGTGTGACATATAGGACAACGTGGTGGCCACAAGTGCTATGAGCACCACAAGGCACAGGAGGCTCTTCCACTTTCCTGGTGCAAAAGTAGTTTATTTATTTACAAGACAAATCATATTTTCAGACAAAGGTTAGTAGGCGGCCATGATGGCACGCGACATTTGCTTCATAATTTACTCACCAGGCCTCATTTATGGAGCAGCCGGTCATTACACTTCTAAATTGCCTTGAGTCCCCCATACACATTAAGACCTTATTCAGACATCCGATTTTCTCAGAATTGAAACCCTTGATAATCCATGGTGCTGTCCACATGTCCATGGTTTTTTTTGCAGACCGTGAGTCCCAATTTGTTTATATTTCCACTACTTGAAGATATCTGATGAAACAATGATGACAACAGTAGAGACACTGATCCAAAACACCAATGACACTCTTACCATGTTTCACATACGTGAAAAGTCGCTGATGCCTGAATGAGACCTTACATTAACGCCAGCTGAAGCCGCCAATATTGATGGCTTATGCGGCAGTTTAATGTAAGTGCTTCTGTGTAGGGAAGAGGCGGGAGAGATAGCTGAACAATCTTCTATCCAGCAGCTGACAGCCATCTAATGATCACCCACACGTCAATTACTGATACACAGAAGCACAAAGTAGGTGTGTGTAAGGGAGAATCGCTAAATATTCAAGAAGATACATCACACTAAAGTACAGAATTAAAAAGTCTAGTTTAATCATTTAAAAATATATATTATACATATATATGAATAAAATTCCAGGGAGATAGTAAGCACAAATAAGCATGTAGAGGGAGAGGAGATGGCCACATAAAGATAATAAATCTAACAAAGAATGTAAGGCTATGTGCACACATTCCGGATTTTTCACGTTTTTTTCGCTATAAAAACGCAATAAAACCGTGAAAAAAACGCATACATTAAACATCCTATTATTAGAATGAAATCCGCATTTTGTATGCACATGCTGCGTTTTTCCGGAGCGGAAACGCATTCCGGAAAAAAACGCAGTATGTTCATTAATTTTGCAGAATAGCGGGGATTCCGCACACATAGGAATGCATTGATCTGCTTACTTCCTGCATGGGGCTATGCCTACCATGCGGATCATGTGCGGATGGTACCCAGGGTGGAAGAGAGGAGACTCTCCTCCACAGACTGGGCACCATATAATAAGCAAAAGCAAATGTGAATAAGCTAAAAGCCACAGCCAGCTCACCGATCTACGCAGGTGCTCGGAACTTCATCTCGGACCAAGATGGATGAATATGACAGCAATAAGAAAAGGGCGTTCCAGCTCCGTAAAATTTCAATGCTTTATTCGTCCATTAAAAATTAATGCAGCATAATAAATCCTCTAATGCCTTAATGCGAATGTCCCAGTGCAGAGTACATGCGACGCGTTTCGATCGTACCCGATCTTAATCAATGCATGGTTTCCCGGAGATTGCGGTGATTGTTAACAAGTGTTCATGGACCAATCCTGTGGAAAGTTCAAGTCACATGACTATTGCCGCAGGTCCTGAACACACAATCTCCACCGCAGCTGCAAGAATTATATCTGACTGCGGTAAATATAACAATGACAAATAAGATATTTCTAACAAATATATACATCTAAAAGTACAATTAAATAATACAATAAATAAATAACTAACAATAATAATACATGATTTCATTTTTTCGATTGAGACCAAGTGGATATCTGGTTCGCAGGTTATAAATCCAGAAAGCTTCTCTGGTTAGAAGCTGTCTTTTGACATCTCCACCCCGCTGTGTTAAATTGACATGCGCTATGCCTTGAATCGTCATCATAGATATATCTCCTGAGTGGTACGTGGTAAAATGTTTAGCAACAGCTGATAAATTCCTATTTAGAGTATTACTACTCCCTAAGTCCCTCAAATGCTCAGATATTCTAATTTTCAGCTTTCTCGTGGTGCATCCTGTTATGACCTGGTGGTTAGGAGCACCTGGAATGACCTGATGGTTAAACTAGACGACAGGACAAGCTTTGGGGAGTGGGATCTCTGCTGACCGCAAACTCTAATCCTATCACACACACTAGAAATAGCCGTGGAGCGTACCTAACTCTCCCTAGATGCCTCTTCACAGCCTAAGAGCTAACTACCCCTAAAGATAGAAAATAAAGCCTTACTTTGCCTCAGAGAAATTCCCCAAAGGAAAAGGCAGCCCCCCACAAATATTGCCTGTGAGTTAAGAGGAAAGTCACAAACACAGGAATGAAACAGGTTTTCAGCAAAGGAGGCCAGACTTACTAAATAGACTGAGGATAGGAAAGGGATCTATGCGGTCAGCACAAAAAACTACAAAAAGCCACGCAGAGTGTGCAAAAAGACCCCCGCACCGACTCACGGTGCGGAGGTGCCACTCTGCACCCCAGGGCTTCCAGCTAGCAAGTCAATATCATGTTAGCAAGCTGGACTAGAACTTAGCAAGTACTAATAAATATATTCAGTACACAATGAACAACAAATGAACTAGCAGGGACTTAGCTTCTGCTGGAGTAGACAGGTCATCAGAAAGATCCGAGAGAGATCTGAACCAGTACCGATACATTGACAGCTGGCATGAAGTAATGATCTGAGTGGAGTTAAATAGAAAAGCCAGCCTAGCCGCAAACGAGGGCAGCTGAGGAAGCAACCTCAGAACCAGCAGTTCCACTCACAGCCACCAGAGGGAGTCCACGGACAGAACTCGCCGAAGTACCATTCATGACCACAGGAGGGAGTTCGAGAACGGAATTCACAACAGCATCCTATGTATGCTACATTGCACTTAGTACAGTCAATTTTATAAACTACGTTACTTGTATGACAATTGATAAAATTCTTAATATGAAAAGTTTTAATTTTATCCTTATCCTGAAAAATATTTTTTGTCAGTGCATTTCGACAGGTGCTGCAGGCAGTAACACCACACTTATAAAAGCCCTTGCATTGAAGCCAAGTTTTAGATACCGGCTGCGATAAAAAGAGGCTGGGAGATAGTGAGCTGCCAATAGTTGGCGCTCTTCTAGCCACAACATTAAGACCATCTTTTAAAATTTCCAAGAGCAGATCATCTTCTTGCAAAATAGGTAGCCTTTTTAAGATTATATTTTTAATTTCATTGAACTGAGTGCTATATTGAAAGCAAACATAAGGTTTTTTCTTCCTTCCTTCTTTCCCTCTTTTATTATCTCTGTCTGGTATTAAGAGACTATCCCTTGATTTATTTTCTACTATTTTTTGTGCCCTATTTAGGTCCAATTGGGATACTCTCTTTCTTTTAACCTTGTTTTTAAACGACCAAACTCCTCATTTTTCACTGTTTCCCTGCTACAATTTCTTTTCAGCCGTGTATATTCTCCAACCGGAATTGATTTAACGGTATGTTTGGTACTGCTCCTTGCATGTAAAACAGTGTTCCCACTTATAGGTTTCACGTGCGTTTTGCTTTCAATGATCTGATTTTTAACCCCCATCAAATCTAAGTCCAGGAATGATATTTCACTACGGTCCCATCTATGGGTGAATTTAATGCCATAGTCGTTACCATTGATATACCCAATGAAGTCCGGTACGGCAGACACATCGCCACCCCAAATAATTAGGGTGTCATCGATGTATCTGCCGTACCAGACTAGGAACTCAGCAAAGGGATTATTCACACAATAGATATATTTGCGTTCCCAATACGCCATGGTTAAATTGGCCAATGAGGGGGAGTATTTAGCCCCCATCGGAACACCTGTTCTCTGCTCGTATACTACATTCTCAAAAGAAAAAATATTATGTTTGAGAAGAAAGAAAGTGACCTGCAAAACATAATTGATAAGGTCCTGCGTATATGAGCTGAAATTCTCCAAATGATGACGCAACGCTTCCATTGCCAAAGTATGTGGTATACAGGTGTACAGCGATATTACGTCACAGCATAGCCATGAATAATTATTATGCCATATTTTATTAGAGAAGGTTTTGAGAACTTCCCTGGAATCTTTAATGTAGCCTGGCAATTTGACTACAAGTGGCTGTAAGATGGAGTCCACCCACTCACAAAGATGTTCATTCATTGAGCCTATACCTGACACTATAGGCCTCATTGCCGGAAATCCCACCCCTTTATGTACCTTAGGCAGGCCATACAGTATGGGCATTTTCGGATAGGGAACATACAAGTAATCTGCCTGCTTTTTACTTGGGACACCCAAACTCAGACCTTCATTTACAATGATGTTAATTTCCGCATTATATTTTTTTGATGGATTTCCCTTCATTTTTCCATACGTTTCATTATCCATTAATAGTTCCAACATTTTGTCTTTATAATCTTTCTCATTCATAATTACTATCATGCCCCCCTTGTCACTTTTTTTAATGATAATATTTTTCATTTCTTTTAATTCCCTGAGAGCTTTTTTCTGTCTATATGTAAGATTATTTGATTTATTTCTTTGGTTCGTTTTAGTAATATTGTCCTTAAGATTTTTTAAATCCTTTTCTATCATCTCCTGGAATTTATCCATACATTCCACCCTAGACTGGATAGGGTAGAAGTATGGATTCCTAGTATTAAAGAAGACAGACTGATTATTTTGTGAGGATTCTGTCTCACCCTGTGTGGATAGATCTTGAAGACATAGGAGCGCTAATTGTTCACTAAAATCCATGTTTACAAATTCATTAACCCCTTGTCTCTCAGTCTCTGAATTTCTATCCTCACTACTGACAAAATGTTTTTTTATTGTGAGGTTGCGAATAAATTTATTAACATCCATCTAATATATAATTGCCTAGAATACTACTTCCTGCAATTTGTGCCAACTTCCGTGGCTTTGTCCGGAGCTATTGTCCGGAGCTATTGTCCGGAGCTATTGTCCGGAGCTAATGTCCGGAGATAAGTGACGTCACCAGTGTCCTACACCCAGGCAGAGCACAGTGGCCCCAGGCAGAGCACAGGGGCCCCAGGCAGAACATGGGGCCCCAGGCAGAGCACAGGGGCCCCAGGCAGCATATGGGGCCCCAGGCAGAGCACAGGGGCCCCAGGCAGCATATGGGGCCCCAGGCAGAGCACAGTGGCCCCAGGCAGAGCACACACCAAATCGGAGGCCGAGGGGCCCCGCCAACCAAATCGGAGGCCGAGGAGCCCCGCCCACCAAATCGAAGGCCGAGCGGCCCTGCCCACCAAAGCGGAGGCCGAGGGGCCCGGCCCCGCCCACCAAAGCGGAGGCCGAGGGGCCCCGACCAGCACATCGGAGGCCGAGGGTCCCCGCCCACCAAATCGGAGGCCGAGGGTCCCCGCCCACCAAATCGGAGGCCGAGGGTCCCCGCCAACCAAATCGGAGGCCGAGGGTCCCCGCCCACCAAATTGGAGGCCGAGGGGCCCCGCCCACCAAATCGGAGGCCGAGGGGCCCCGCCCACCAAATCGGAGGCCGAGGGTCCCCGCCAACCAAATCGGAGGCCGAGGGTCCCCGCCCACCAAATCGGAGGCCGAGGGTCCCCGCCCACCAAATCGGAGGCCGGGAGTCCCCGCCCTCCAAATCAGAGGCCGAGGGGCCCCGCCCACCACATCGGAGGCCGAGGGGCCCCGCCCACCAAATCGGAGGCCGAGGGTCCCCGCCCACCAAATCGGAGGCCGAGGGTCCACACCATCCAAATCGGAGGCCGAGGGGCCCCGCCCACCAAATCGGAGGCCGACGGGCCCCACCCACCAAAGCGGAGGCCGAGGGTCCCCGCCCACCAAAGCGGAGGCCGAGGGTCCCCGCCCACCAAATCGGAGGCCGAGGGTCCCCGCTAACCAAATTGGAGGCCGAGGGGCCCCACCAACCAAATCGGAGGCCGAGGAGCCTCGCCCACCAAATCGAAGGTCGAGGGGCCCCGCCCACGAAAGCGGAGGCCGAGGGGCCCCGCACACCAGATCAGAGGCAGAGGGACCCCGCCCACCAAATCGGAGGCCGAGGGGCCCCGCCCACCAAAGCGGAGGCCGAGGGTCCCCGACCACCAAATCGGAGGCCGAGGGTCCCTGCCCACCAAATCGGAGGCCGAGGGTCCCCGCCCACCAAATCGGAGGCCGAGGGTCCCCGCCCACCAAATCGGAGGCCGAGAGTCCCCGCCCACCAAATCGGAGGCCGAGGGGCCCCGCCAACCAAATCGGAGGCCGAGGGGCTTCGCCAACCAAATCGGAGGCCGAGGAGCCCCGCCCACCAAATAGAAGGCCGAGCGGCCCCGCCCACCAAAGCGGAGGCCGAAGGGGCCCCGCCCACCACATCGGAGGCCGAGGGGCCCCGCCCACCAAATCGGAGGCCGAGGGTCCCCGCCCACCAAATCGGAGGCCGAGGGTCCCCGCCCACCAAATCGGAGGCCGAGGGTCCCAGCCCACCAAATCGGAGGCCGAGGGTCCCCGCCCACCAAATTGGAGGCTGAGGGTCTCCGCCCACCAAATCGGAGGCCGGGGGTCCCCGCCCACCAAATCGGAGGCCGAGGGGCCCCTCCAACCAAAACGGAGGCCGAGGGGCCCCGCCCACCAAATCGGAGGCCGAGGGTCCCCGCCCACCAAATCGGAGGCCGAGGGGCCCCGCCCACCAAATCGGAGGCCGAGGGGCCCCGCCCACCAAAGCGGAGGCCGAGGGGCCCCGCCCACCACATCGGAGGCCGAGGGGCCCCGCCCAACAAATCGGAGGCCGTGGGTCCCCACCCACCAAATCGGAGGCCGAGGGTCCCCGCCCACCACATCGGAGGCCGAGGGGCCCCGCCCACCAAATCAGAGGCCGAGGGGCCCCGCCCACCAAATCAGAGGCTGAGGGTCCCCGCCCACCAAATCGGAGGCCAAGGGTCCCCGCCCACCAAATCGGAGGCCGAGGGTCCCCGCCCAGCAAATCGGAGGCCGAGGGTCCCCGCCCACCAAATCGGAGGCCGAGGGGTCCCGCCCACCAAATCGGAGGCCAGGGGTCCCCGCCCACCAAATCGGAGGCCGAGGGGCCCCGCCCACCAAATCGGAGGCCGAGGGGCCCCGCCCACCACATCGGAGGCCAGGGGTCCCCGCCCACCAAATCGGAGGCCGAGGGGCCCCGCCCACCAAATCGAAGGCCGAGCGGCCCCGCCCACCAAAGCAGAGGCCGAGGGGCCCCTCCCACCACATCGGAGGCCGAGGGGCCCCGCCCACCAAATCGGAGGCCGAGGGTCCCCGCCCACCAAATCGGAGGCCGAGGGTCCCCGCCCACCAAATCGGAGGCCGAGGGTCCCCGCCCACCAAATTGGAGGCCGAGGGTCCCCGCCCACCAAATCGGATGCCGAGGGTCCCCGCCCACCAAATCGGAGGCCGAGGGTCCCCGCCCACCAAATCGGAGGCCGAGGGGCCCCACCCACCAAATCGGAGGCCGAGGGGCCCCACCCACCAAAGCGGAGGCTGAGGGTCCCCGCCCACCAAATCGGAGGCCAAGGGTCCCCGCCCACCAAATCGGAGGCCGAGGGGCCCCGCCCACCAAATCGGAGGCCGAGGGGCCCCGCCCACCACATCGGAGGCCAGGGGTCCCCGCCCACCAAATCGGAGGCCGAGGGGCCCCGCCCACCAAATCGAAGGCCGAGCGGCCCCGCCCACCAAAGCAGAGGCCGAGGGGCCCCTCCCACCACATCGGAGGCCGAGGGGCCCCGCCCACCAAATCGGAGGCCGAGGGTCCCCGCCCACCAAATCGGAGGCCGAGGGTCCCCGCCCACCAAATCGGAGGCCGAGGGTCCCCACCCACCAAATCGGAGGCCGAGGGTCCCCGCCCACCAAATCGGAGGCCGAGGAGCCCCGCCCACCAAAAGTAAGTGCGGCCCCAAAAGTAAGTGCGCCCCCGGGTGCAAAAGTAAGTGCGCCCCTGGGTGCAAAAGTAAGTGCGCCCCCGGGTGCAAAAGTAAGTGCGCCCCCGGGTGCAAAAGTAAGTGCGCCCCCGGGTGCAAAAGTAAGTGCGCCTCCGGGTGCAAAAGTAAGTGCGCCTCCGGGTGCAAAAGTAAGTGCGCCCCCGGGTGCAAAAGTAAGCGCGCCCCCGGCCCCGGGTGCAAAAGTAAGCGCGCCCCCCAGTCCCGTGTGTGAAAAGTGCTGCTGTAAAGCTGGTAGCGCTGTTCAAGCACCATGTATTTCCTAAAGGAAATGCCCATCTAATATATAATTGCCTAGAATACTACTTCCTGCAATTTGTGCCAACTTCCGTGGCTTTGTCCGGAGCTAATGTCCGGAGATAATGTCCGGAGCTAATGTCCGGAGATAAGTGACGTCACCAGTGTCCTACACCCAGGCAGAGCACAGGGGCCCCAGGCAGCATATGGGGCCCCAGGCAGAGCACAGTGGCCCCAGGCAGAGCACAGGGGCCCCAGGCAGCATATGGGGCCCCAGGCAGAGCACAGTGGTCCCAGGCAGAGCACAGGGGCCCCAGGCAGCCTATGGGGCCCCAGGCAGAGCACAGTGGCCCCAGGCAGAGCACAGGGGCCCCAGGCAGCATATGGGGCCCCAGGCAGATCACAGGGGCCCCAGGCAGCATATGGGGCCCCAGGCAGAGCACAGGGGCCCCAGGCAGAGCACAGGGGCCCCAGGCAGAACATGGGGCCCCAGGCAGAGCACAGGGGCCCCAGGCAGCATATGGGGCCCCAGGCAGAGCACAGGGGCCTCAGGCAGAGCACAGGGGCCCCAGGCAGCATATGGGGCCCCAGGCAGAGCACAGGGGCCCCAGGCAGCATATGGGGCCCCAGGCAGAGCACAGTGGCCCCAGGCAGAGCACAGGGGCCCCAGGCACAACATGGGGCCCCAGGCAGAGCACAGGGGCCCCAGGCAGAGCACAGGGGCACCAGGCAGCATATGGGGCCCCAGGCAGAGCACAGGGGCCCCAGGCAGCATATGGGGCCCCAGGCAGAGCAAAGTGGCCCCAGGCAGCATATGGGGCCCCAGGCAGAGCACAGTGGCCCCAGGCAGAGCACAGGGGCCCCAGGCAGCATATGGGGCCCCAGGCAGAGCACAGTGGTCCCAGGCAGAGCACAGGGGCCCCAGGCAGCTTATGGGGCCCCAGGCAGAGCACAGTGGCCCCAGGCAGAACATGGGGCCCCAGGCAGAGCACAGTGGCCCCAGGCAGAGCACAGGGGCCCCAGGCAGAACATGGGGCCCCAGGCAGAGCACAGGGGCCCCAGGCAGAGCACAGGGGCCCCAGGCAGCATATGGGGCCCCAGGCAGAGCACAGGGGCCCCAGGCAGCATATGGGGCCCCAGGCAGAGCACAGTGGCCCCAGGCAGAGCACAGGGGCCCCAGGCAGCATATGGGGCCCCAGGCAGAGCACAGTGGTCCCAGGCAGAGCACAGGGGCCCCAGGCAGCCTATGGGGCCCCAGGCAGAGCACAGTGGCCCCAGGCAGAACATGGGGCCCCAGGCAGAGCACAGGGGCCCCAGACAGAGCACAGGGGCCCCAGGCAGAGCACAGTGGTCCCAGGTAGAGCACAGGGGCCCCAGGCAGCCTATGGGGCCCCAGGCAGAGCACAGGGGCCCCAGGCAGCATATGGGGCCCCAGGCAGAGCACAGGGGCCCCAGGCAGCATATGGGGCCCCAGGCAGAGCACAGTGGCCCCAGGCAGAGCACAGGGGCCCCAGGCAGAACATGGGGCCCCAGGCAGAGCACAGGGGCCCCAGGCAGAGCACAGGGGCCCCAGGCAGCATATGGGGCCCCAGGCAGAGCACAGGGGCCCCAGGCAGCATATGGGGCCCCAGGCAGAGCACAGCGATATTTTGGACCACTGTGCGGTGTTTCAGACCCCCTGTGTGATGTCTGGGGCCCTGTTCTTAAGTATATTAAAGATTAAAGTAACGTATATTAAAGTATATTATAGATCAAATTTGACACGTTTATGAGCACCATTGAGTGATATACTCAAGAATGACATAATTTTTCAACATTTTATGGTTTCAAACTGTAAACACTCAGAGTTTTTTTTACTTCAACCAGAAAACCTTAACGGTTCATAAAAAACTTGACTGTTCAGGATATGATAAAAGTCATAGTATTCTGAATCTTTAACTTATAAAGATACCTTTACATGGGGTGATTATTGGGTCCAGAGAGGCTTTCGGCCGATAATCGTACACATGGCTGGTGACAGGACAATACAATATAAACGTTCAAAGGTAAACACTGATAACATTAAAATCTAATATATAATTGCCTAGAATACTACTTCCGGCAATTTGTGCCAACTTCCGTGGCTTTGTCCGGAGATAATGTCCGGAGATAAGTGACGTCACCAGCGTCCTACACCCGCTCAGGGTGGACAAAGATATATGCCTTCGTGGTGCGCGGCACTTTTCTGATTGGTTGCCGCCTGCTGCGAGCGACCAATCAGAAATGTGCCGTACTGTCAAGAATTGTCAAGAGCTGGTGAGTGCAGCCATTTTTTGTTCTTTCTTACTATTATTTATTAATTGTATTATTCTTACATTTGAATAAATAAAGTATATATGGATTCTAGACTCCCGATTCTTTAGAATCGGGCTGCCATCTAGTAATGGTCATAAATAGATTGAATTCAGTGTCAGGTACAAAGTTCAGACCCAGAGACAAAACATCCAATTGATCATTCGTTAGTTCCAATGTTGAAAGATTAATAACATTACATCTTATTTCCTTTTCTGTTTTCCCTTGTATCTGGTGGTCACTCTCGGCGTGTTTTTTATGTTTTCTCCCACCCCGTCTTTTCCGTTTTTTGACGGTTTATACGTTGTTCTTCTATTTTCCCACGTATTATTTTCCAAGGACACATCTGATATACTTAAATTGGCATCCGATGGTTCGGCATCTGATGAGATGAATCCAACCTGCGATTTACTGATCGATCTTCTATGAGCTGAACTGGTCTTTAGAATGGATCTAGGGGATTTATAATTTCTATTCCACTGGCCCCATTCGTAAACTTTATCCGAGGCATAGTCTTTTAAATCCCTTTCAAATTTCCGTTTTTTACAATCCATAATTTCAGTTTCCAGTTCACCAGTATTGTCCTTCATTATTTTCATTGATGAATCAAACTGTGATGAATCTTTAAATTTATCAATGGTGATGGTAATTTCTTCAATGTTTTTTTGTATTTCACCAAGTTTTAATTCCTCGTACTTTATCAACAGTTTCATCAAGTTTAATGAACAATTGGTTAATATCTGATTCCATTCCTTTTGAAAGTCCTCCGAATATATTGTTGTGGAGACTTTTTTTATTCTTAAACCTCGTGGAATCATGTCTTTGGCCAAATAATTGTGCAGCGTGGTCTTATTCCACCAGATTTTCATTTCATGTTTAGAAAGTTTTTCTAATTCCAACATGTGCATAGAGAGATCAGAATTTTCAGCTGGAGTATTGCTGAGATCACCGAAAACTTGTGCAGCCTTTGCTGATCTGTCATTAATATTCATGGTGACCTCAGACACTCTATACTGTCAACATTCGCAAAACAATGAATGGCAGGATTAGGTCGGGAGACCACGGCAAAGTCCAAAAATGCAATAAGCAAATGTGAATAAGCTAAAAGCCACAGCCAGCTCACCGATCTACGCAGGTGCTCGGAACTTCATCTCGGACCAAGATGGATGAATATGACAGCAATAAGAAAAGGGCGTTCCAGCTCCCTAAAATTTCAATGCTTTATTCGTCCATTAAAAATTAATGCAGCATAATAAATCCTCTAATGCCTTAATGCGAATGTCCCAGTGCAGAGTACATGCGACGCGTTTCGATCGTACCCGAGCTTAATCAATGCATGGTTTCCCGGAGATTGCGGTGATTGTTAACAAGTGTTCATGGACCAATCCTGTGGAAAGTTCAAGTCACATGACTATTGCCGCAGGTCCTGAACACACAATCTCCACCGCAGCTGCAAGAATTATATCTGACTGCGGTAAATATAACAATGACAAACAAGATATGAAGCGTTGCGTCATCATTTGGAGAATTTCAGCTCATATACGCAGGACCTTATCAATTATGTTTTGCAGGTCACTTTCTTTCTTCTCAAACATAATATTTTTTATTTTGAGAATGTAGTATACGAGCAGAGAACAGGTGTTCCGATGGGGGCTAAATACTCCCCCTCATTGGCCAATTTAACATGGTGTATTGGGAACGCAAATATATCTGTTGTGTGAATAATCCCTTTGCTGAGTTCCTAGTCTGGTACGGCAGATACATCGATGACACCCTAATTATTTGGGGTGGCGATGTGTCTGCCGTACCGGACTTCATTGGGTATATCAATGGTAACGACTATGGCATTAAATTCACCCATAGATGGGACCGTAGTGAAATATCATTCCTGGACTTAGATTTGATGGGGGTTGAAAATCAGATCATTGAAAGCAAAACGCATGTGAAACCTATAAGTGGGAACACTGTTTTACATGCAAGGAGCAGTCACCCCAAACATACCGTTAAATCAATTCGGGTTGGAGAATATACACGGCTGAAAAGAAATTGTAGCAGGGAAACAGTGAAAAATGAGGAGTTTGGTCATTTAAAAACAAGGTTAAAAGAAAGAGAGTATCCCAATTGGACCCTAAATAGGGCACAAAAAATAGTTGAAAATAAATCAAAGGATAGTCTCTTAATACCAGACAGAGATAATAAAAGAGGGAAAGAAGGAAGAAAAAACCTTATGTTTGCTTTCAATATAGCACTCAGTTCAATGAAATTAAAAATATAATCTTAAAAAGGCTACCTATTTTGCAAGAAGATGATCTGCTCTCGGAAATTTTAAAAGATGGTCTTAATGTTGTGGCTAGAAAAGCGCCAACTATTGGCAGCTCACTATCTCCCAGCCTCTTTTTATCGCAGCCGGTATCTAAAACATGGCTTCAATGCAAGGGCTTTTATAAGTGTGGTGTTACTGCCTGCAGCACCTGTCGAAATGCACTGACAAAAAATATTTTTCAGGATAAGGAAAAAATTAAAACTTTTCATATTAAGAATTTTATCAATTGTCATACAAGTAACGTAGTTTATAAAATTGACTGTACTAAGTGCAATGTAGCATACATAGGATGCACCACGAGAAAGCTGAAAATTAGAATATCTGAGCATTTGAGGGACTTAGGGAGTAGTAATACTCTAAATAGGAATTTATCAGCTGTTGCTAAACATTTTACCACGTACCACTCAGGAGATATATCTATGATGACGATTCAAGGCATAGAGCATGTCAATTTAACACAGCGGGGTGGAGATGTCAAAAGACAGCTTCTAACCAGAGAAGCTTTCTGGATTTATAACCTGCGAACCAGATATCCACTTGGTCTCAATCGAAAAAATGAAATCATGTATCATTATTGTTAGTTATTTATTAATTGTATTATTTAATTGTACTTTTAGATGTATATATTTGTTAGAAATATCTTGTTTGTCATTGTTATATTTACCGCAGTCAGATATAATTCTTGCAGCTGCGGTGGAGATTGTGTGTTCAGGACCTGCGGCAATAGTCATATGACTTGAACTTTCCACAGGATTGGTCCATGAACACTTGTTAACAATCACCGCAATCTCCGGGAAACCATGCATTGATTAAGATCGGGTACGATCGAAACGCGTCGCATGTACTCTGCACTGGGACATTCGCATTAAGGCATTAGAGGATTTATTATGCTGCATTAATTTTTAATGGACGAATAAAGCATTGAAATTTTACGGAGCTGGAATGCCCTTTTCTTATTGCTGGGCACCATATAATTGTTAAAAAAAAAGAATTAAAATAAAAAATAAGGATATACTTACCTTCCAATGGCCCCCGGAGTCCTCCCGCCTCTCAGCGGTGCACACGGCGGCTTCCGTTAACATGGATGCTTTGCGCAAAGGACCTGGGATGATGTCGTGGTCACGTAGCCATGATGTCACAAAAGTCCTTCGCGCAAAGCATCCATGGGAACGGGAGCCACCGCGTGCACCACTGCGGAGATCGTGGGCCGCCGGAAGGTGAGAATAACAATTTTTTTATTTTTAACATTCTATCTTTTTACTATTAATGGCATCACGCTCTCTCCCGCTCCTGAAATCCGCTGCCTCGGGGTAACTCTTGACTCTGCCCTGTCCTTCAAACCTCACGTCCAAGCTCTTCGCACCTCCTGTCGCCTCCAACTCAAAAATATTGCCAGAATCTGTTCCTTCCTCAGTCCACAATCTACCAAAACTCTTGTGCATGCTCTCATCATCTCCCGCCTTGATTACTGCAACACCCTCCTCTGTGGCCTCCCCTCTAACTCTCTTGCACCACTCCAGTCTGTCCTCAACTCTGCTGCCCGCCTAATCCACCTCTCTCCTCGCTACTCCCCTGCTTCTCCCCTCTGCAAATCCCTCCACTGGCTCCCAATCCCCCAACGAATCCAGTTCAAACTACTAACACTGATCTACAAAGCCATCCACAACCTGTCCCCTCCCTATATCTCTGAACTAATCTCCCACTATCTTCCCTCACGTAATCTTCGTTCATCCCAAGACCTCCTACTCTCCTCCACACTTATTCGTTCCTCACACAATCGCCTCCAAGATTTCTCCCTAATATCCCCCATCCTCTGGAATTCCATGCCTCAACACGTCCGATTATCCACCACCCTCGGATCCTTCAGACGGAACCTGAAAACCCATCTCTTCAGGAAAGCCTACAGCCTACAATAACCGAGCCGCCGCCTCACCACCGCCAGAGCCGCCGCCGCCTCACCCCTACCTTCTGTCTCTTCCCCACTATCCCATAGAATGTAAGTCCGCAAGGACAGGGTCCTCTCCCCTCTGTACCAGTGTGTCACTGTAAACCTGTTTACTGTAAATGATATCTATAACTCTGTATGTAACCCCTTTCTCATGTACAGCACCATGGAATTAATGGTGCTATATAAATAAATAATAATAATAATAATTAATGCTGCATAGGCAACTGTGACCAACCTGTCAATCAGTTTTCCAAGCGATGCTACAGATCGCTTGGAAAACGCTAGCATTCTGCAAGCTAATTACCCTTGCAAAACGCTAGTGTTTAGCGGGAAAACGCATGCTAATTCTGCATGCGTTTTTCCCGCAGCAGGGAGTTCCAGAATTGCCGCAGAAATTTCTGAATGTGTGCACATAGCCTAAATGGACACTATATATGTCTATGATCCCATACCAGCCCCCAGCTGTGAGATTTCGCTTGGCTGGTTGTCAAAAATGGGGGGACCCCATACCGTGTTTTTTTTTTTTTTTAATTATTTAAATAATTAAAAGAAACGGTGTCTGGACCCCTCTACTCTTGATAACCAGCCATGATAAAGCTGACAGCTGAGGGTTGCAGCCATGGTGATTATCAAAAATAGAACAGACCCCACTTAATTGTTTAATTTATTTATAGTGCCAGCTGATGAATACTCCCATCAGCAGTGTCTGCTTTTGCTGTTATCAGCAACAGCACGCGTAGGCTAATGGCTGTTGTAATAATCTTACCGCCTATCAGAGGCAGTTTTTGCCATGCTGACATGTAGCGTTGGAAACACCCAATGTTCGGGGGGGCCGAACCCGAACAGTCACAGACTTCCTGGAGAAGTCGGTGTTCGGTGCAGACCCCGAACTTTACTGTTAGGGTTCACCCATCACTACACGTCACCAATTTTCTAAGTAAATATATTTCTAAAGGCGCTCTTGACATGAAATTCTTACCAGATGTTGGTAAGAACCCATCCAATCCACACAGACAATGTAATCAAATCATAAATGTCCATAAATTAAATGGGGGTAATAATGAGAAATGACACAGGGAAAAAGTATTGAACGAGCTTTCTGAAATATTTTAATACTTCGTAGGAATGCCTTTGTTGGTGATGACAGCTTCAAGATGCCTCCGGTAAAGGGCACATGTCACATGCATTGCTCAGGTGTGATTTTGGCCTATTCTTCCGCACAGTCTTCAAATCCTGAAGGTTCTGTGGGCTCCTTCTATGAACTATGAGCTTTAGTTCCTTCCATAAATGTTCTATTGGATTCAGATCAGGTGATTGGAATGGCCATTCTAGCAGCTTTATTTTTTTCTCTGAAACCAATTGAGAGTTTCCTTGGCTGTTTGTTTGGCCTCATTGTCTTGCTGAAATGTCCACCCTCGTTTCATCTTTATCATCCTGATAGATTGCAGAAGATTTGTCATCAAGAATGTTTTGTTACAATTGTCCATTCATCCTTCTTTCAGATGAAGTTTGCCAGTGCCCTATGATAAAAAATAGCCCCATGTCGTGATGGTCCCACCTCCCAACTCCACTGTTTGTATGGTGTTTTCGGGGTGACATGCAATGGCTTTTTGCCTCCAAACATGCTGTATATAGGCATTATGGCATCCAAAGGGTTACATTTTGGTCTCATCTGACCAGACTACAGGTCCTTCTCAAAAAATTAGCATATAGTGTTAAATTTCATTATTTACCATAATGTAATGATTACAATTAAACTTTCATATATTATAGATTCATTATCCACCAACTGAAATTTGTCAGGTCTTTTATTGTTTTAATACTGATGATTTTGGCATACAACTCCTGATAACACAAAAAACCTGTCTCAATAAATTAGCATATTTCACCCGTCCAATCAAATAAAAGTGTTTTTTAATAACAAACAAAAAAACCATCAAATAATAATGTTCAGTTATGCACTCAATACTTGGTCGGGAATCCTTTGGCAGAAATGACTGCTTCAATGCGGCGTGGCATGGAGGCAATCAGCCTGTAACACTGCTGAGATGTTATGGAGGCCCAGGATGCTTCAATAGCGGCCTTAAGCTCATCCAGAGTGTTGGGTCTTGCGTCTCTCAACTTTCTCTTCACAATATCCCACAGATTCTCTATGGGGTTCAGGTCAGGAGAGTTGGCAGGCCAATTGAGCACAGTAATACCATGGTCAGTAAACCATTTACCAGTGGTTTTGGCACTGTGAGCAGGTGCCAGGTCGTGCTGAAAAATGAAATCTTCATTTCCATAAAGCATTTCAGCCGATGGAAGCATGAAGTGCTCCAAAATCTCCTGATAGCTAGCTGCATTGACCCTGCCCTTGATGAAACACAGTGGACCAACACCAGCAGCTGACATGGCACCCCACACCATCACTGACTGTGGGTACTTGACACTGGACTTCAGGCATTTTGGCATTTCCTTCTCCCCAGTCTTCCTCCAGACTCTGGCACCTTGATTTCCGAATGACATGCAAAATTTGCTTTCATCAGAAAAAAGTACTTGGGACCACTTAGCAGCGCTTCTGCCGCTGTTTATGGTTCAAAAGTGGCTTTACCTGGGGAATGCGGCACCTGTAGCCCATTTCCTGCACACGCCTGTGCACGGTGGCTCTGGATGTTTCCACACCAGACTCAGTCCACTGCTTCCTCAGGTTCCCCAAGGTCTGGAATCGGTCCTTCTCCACAATCTTCCTCAGGGTCCGGTCACCTCTTCTCGTTGTACAGCGTTTTCTGCCACATTATTGCCTTCCAACAGACTTACCATTGAGGTGCCTTGATACAGCACTCTGGGAACAGCCTATTTGTTGAGAAATTTCTTTCTGGGTCTTACCCTCTTGCTTGAGGGTGTCAATGATGGCCTTCTTGACATCTGTCAGGTCGCTAGTCTTACCCATGATGGGGGTTTTGAGTAATGAACCAGGCAGGGAGTTTTTAAAAGCCTCAGGTATCTTTTGCATGTGTTTAGAGTTAATTAGTTGATTCAGAAGATTAGGGTAATAGGTCGTTTAGAGAACCTTTTCTTGATATGCTAATTTATTGAGACAGGTTTTTTGGGTTATCAGGAGTTGTATGCCAAAATCATCAGTATTAAAACAATAAAAGACCTGACAAACTTCAGTTGGTGGATAATGAATCTATAATATATGAAAGTTTAATTGTAATCATTACATTATGGTAAATAATGAAATTTAACACTATATGCTAATTTTTTGAGAAGGACCTGTATATTCTCCCAGCATTTCACAGGCTTGTCTAAATGTTGTTGAACAAATTTTCAACTCTCTTGAAAATGCTTTTTCTTCAGCAATGGAGTATGGTGTGGTGAGCATGCAAACAGGCTATGGAGGCTGAGTGCATTACGTAGGGTTTGTTCCCACGGTCAGTAAATGCAACGGCCAGATGTTACAGCATAGTGGATGGGATTTCAAGAAATTCCATGCCCACTATGCGTGCAAGGACGCGTCCGGCTCATCTGCGTAGACGCACATGCGGCACGTCTTTCCAGACCGCAGCATGTCAACTTATGTAGCGGAGACGCTCCGTAAATTACCCATTCATTATCATTAGATGCGGTAAAACTGCATGGTAACACAAAAGCCATACAATATTAGAATAAAAACACTAGACACCATTTAATGGAAGAAAATGGCCGTGATGTTTATTTAGGGCAACCAAAATAGACTTTATCATAATTCAATAAATTAATGTTTAAAATAGCAATAAATAAACCTCCAATAAACCAATCCACCCAGAGAGCTGAGTGATTTTCCCAAACGCCATGACTCGACGGGACGTGGCCCCCAAAACACCGCAGCCATTTCTCAATCATTGACTGAAGATAAAAATTAAACATGTCCAGCCCAATATCTGAAAGGTGGACCATATCACGTCTATAAATGCCAGGGGTAAAACCTTCTAAATCCAAGTGCCTAAAAGAAAAACCATTAAGCAATATAATAAATCTCTCCATTCCTTTATTGATTCTTCTCCGAATTTTCTCTAGAAATATTAAGTTAGGCCCAGACCAAATGAATCTAGGAACGATCTCTGGAAAAAGCAAAACATGAATGAGGGAAATCTGGCTTCAGACAGGAAAGATCCTTTCGGATTAATGACATAAGATCTAACGTTTTAACTTTTCTTAGATCGTTCCCACCTAAATTAAATATAATAAGATCAGGATAAGGAAAATGAACGACTAATTTTTTGAGTTCCGTAACTAAATTTATCCACTTCATTCCCCTGATACTGTGCCAGAAAGATTGTAGTGAAGAGGAATAAAAGGACAGGTTCTCGGCATAAGACCTCTGGCTAGCACTCTTCTGAGCCTAGAATATATTCGAGTATAAGCTGACCTGAGTATAAGCCGAGAACCCTAATTTTGCCACAAAAAACTAGGAAAACGTAATAACTCGAGTATAAGCCCAGGGTGGGAAATGCAGCAGCTACTGGTAAATTTCAAAAATAAAAATAGATACCAATAAAAATAAAATTAATTGAGACATCAGTAGGTTAAGTATTTGTAAATATCCATATTGAATCAGGAGCCCCATATAATGCTCCATAAAGTTTATGATGGGCCCCATAAGATGCTCCATACAAAAATATGCCCCATATAATGCTGCACAAAAGTTGATTATGGCCCCATAAGATGATCCATAGAAACATTTGCCCCATATAATGCTGCACAAAGGTTGATTATGGCCCCATAAGATGCTCCATAGAAACATTTACCCCATATAATGCTGCACAAAGGTTGATTATGGCCCCATAAGATGCTCCATAGAAAATGTGCCCCATATAATGCTGCATAAAGGTTGATTATGGCCCCATAAGATGCTCCATAGAATATTATGCTCCATATGCTGCTGCTGCGATTAAAAAAAAAATGACATACTCGCCTCTTGTCCTGAGCAGGCGGGGACATCGTCCCCGTTCCACCGCCGTGCGCCGCTGTGTCTTCCGTCTCTCTGCAGTGACCAGGCAGAGGGCGGCGCGCACACTAAACACGTCATCGCGTCCTCTGACCTGAACGTCACAGCCAGAGGACGTGGAAGACACCGCGCGGTGGTGGAACGGGGACAGGTGAATATCACATGGCTCACCCTCCCCCATCCTGATACTCTGCCTACCTCCAATTCTTTGTATATTTTTTATTTTGCTATATCAGGAAATTTCAACAAGGAGGGTAAGTTATTGACCAATTTACAACCATTACCTCTAAAAGGGGGATATAAAACCCTTGAAAGAGCCCTGATATAGCAAGTCCCTACTCTCCCGATCTGGATACCTGTCTAACCATGCTAACATTTTTTCCACCTTCACTGGTGTTGGGGCATTTGAAACTAAATTCTTTAATAGTGGACTGCTGTGTGATTTGCTTTTTAAAACACTTAGACATAGTGGTGGGTACCCCTGCAGAATGAGCACTCGTGGCGAAAGTTGCAGTTATTGAGTCATTTGCCAGACATTTCTTTAAACGCAAAGCAAATGCCCTTCTTGTTAAACATGTTAACAGGTTGCTTGACAATTGAGTGTCTCTGCTGGAGCATCATATTGATCCAAAGACCAACATCTTTAACACTCCAAGTAACGTTTGGATGAACGGCCAATTTCTGTCTATAAGCCTCGTCATAACTCAGCCAGGCCATGCCTCCAAAGTAACAATAAGCTTCTAAAATTATGTTGCTATGCTGAAAAATCTGCTGCATAAATTACAGCAGAGCAGCAGAGGTATGGAAAATACCTGGATCCAATTATTAAAAGATTTAAGAGCTTTGCACTTTGTCACCTGAATCAAATTTATTATTATTTATTATTGTAGCACCATTTATTCCATGGTGCTTTACATGTGGGAAGGGGTATACATAGTAAAAACAAGTACAATAATCTTAAACAATACAAGTCACGACTGGTACAGGAGGAGAGAGGACCCTGTCCAAAAGGGCTCACAATCTACAAGAGATGGGTGGGCGAGGGTAGAGCTGGTCATGCGGCTTTTTGGTGGATCGGTGGTTACTGCAGATTGTAGGCTTGTCGGAAGAGGTAGGTCTTCACGTTCTTTTTGAAGGTTTCGATGGTAGGCGAGAGTCTGATGTGTTGTGGTAGAGAATTCAAGAGTAGGGGTGATGCGCAAGAGAAATTTTGTATGCGATTGTGGGAAGAGGAGATCTTGTGAGGATCGGAGGTTGCGTGCAGGTAAGTACCGGGAGACGAGGTCACAGATATATGGAGGACACAGTCTGTGAATAGTTTTGTATGTCATAGTTAGGGTTTTGAACTGGAGTCTTTGGGTAATGGGGAGCCAGTGCAGGGATTGAGAGAGGGGAGAGGCCAGGGAATAGCAGGGGGGACAGGTGGATTAGTCGGGCAGCAGAGTTTAGAATAGATTGGAGGGGTGCGAGTGTTCGAGGGGAGGCCACAGAGCAGGAGGTTACAGTAGTCAAGGTGGAAGATGATGAGGGTTGACTAGGGTTTTTGCAGATTCTTGGTTGAGGAATGTACGGATCCGTGAAATATTTTTGAGTTGAAGTCGGTAGGAAGTGGAAAGGGCTTGGATATGTGGTTTGAAAGAGAGATCAGTGTCAAGGATTACCCCAAGCTGTTCTCTCTGTGATGGCAAAAGAGAAAACAGACATAATATCTACTCCAAATAAAATCCTTGAAGGAGGCGCTCAAATCAGCACCTCCTTCAAAAGACTTTGTGGAACAAGATTGTTAGTACTAGAAGTAACACTGTTATAATGAGATTTATGCTGATTGGCAGTAGGCAAAGCAGGATTAGCTGCATCACCCAAAGCCTCAGCCAAAAGCTCTTTGGTCGCAGCGGACATGTGCTGCAGTTTTCCTTGAAACAATTGTACCTGCTGATTCCAGCTCTTTCTGTAGCTCTCCACAGTTGGTACTTGGCTCTTGAATCTTGCTGGGAGAACCTGGTCATGCCCAGTTTATGGTGAAATCATGGTCTTTTCTCTTCTGTAGTATGGCTCCAACAGTGCTCACTGGAACCTTCAGTAGTTTAGGAAGTCTTCTGCTGCCAATGCCATCAGTATGGTTTGGAACAATAGGGTTTTGTTTTGAAGGTCTTGAGACAGCTCACTAGTTTAACCCATCATGAGATGTTTCTTGTGTGGCACCTTGATAATGACTAGATGTTTTGTGTTGTCATTATGATTTAAAAAGAGAAAACACAGTAGTTTGACAATAAATGGCTTCACCCAATCACTAACCATGAGTGGAGAAAAAGTGTTGGTGTTATCATTCATATTCTCTGAAAAAGGCGAAGAAAGAAACAATTCTGCCTGGGTATGTAAACTTTTTGAGCACAACTGTATGTCACATAAATAACTTAAACTAAAATGTTAGATTGTGCAGCCATTATAGCAGATGAATAATTACCCAAATCAGTCACCAAGCGCCCCGTGCCCCGATGCGCGTTTCACATATTTGCTTTCTCAGGGAGGATGTGTCTACCTGCCCAAAGCCTTCTATTTATATGTTTCATTACCTAATCAAAGGTGTAGTACAACACCTGAATTTTAATTTTACCATGTTCTAATAGGGATTCTGTTTGATTGGTTTGTGCACAACTTTATGCATCTTATATTTTTCTATCATACGCTTGTATCATACGCACTAAACAACACGTTTACCCCTGCAAGAAAGTGAAAGTGGAACGCTACTCAATATACCAATCCTCTGGAAGAAGCATAAGTGAAACAGTGTAGGGGTCGGGTAAGTGCGGCTGTCGTTTTGTCTGCTCCAGGTGTCCTGGCTGCAGAAACCATCTGAGGTGATGAACTCATTGAATTGCTTTTTATATCTATAGACTCAGGTGGAGATTGCACTTTTAATTTGATTATTCAGCATTTCTCTAGGTATATTGAGTTAGCATTCCTCTTTCACTTCCTTGCAGGGGTAAACGTGTTGTTTAGTGCTGGGAGCATTTCTAGGATCTCACTCATGCAGCTATTTGTGTGGAGACTGCTTTATAATGCACTTTATTTATTAGCAGGTTTCTCTGATTTATGTATGCTGCATTTACCATTGGGTTACTGCTCACTTAGCCAATAGATATTTATTCTACGTCATTTCTGTATCCAGGGACCTGAGGCAACTCAACTATATTTTCTGCACCTCCTCCCATTGGAGGCCTTTTTCTCACCATTTTGTATATTTGTGAATTATTCTTGTATTAATATATATTATTTTATCTTAAGCCAGAATCTCTTTTTGTTCTCTGCAGCAATATTTATAACTGCCAGGGATTGTTTATGTTAATACTTCTAGCATCCTATGTGTTATTTTTGGGACATAGTTATTAAAGAAAAAAGCTTTTCCTGAGCTAAAGAAGTTTAGGAAAAGATCCTTTCACCTTCCCAAGAACAATCCCCTCAATACAGAGGGAAAGAAAAGACAGGCTGGTGGAGGTACCCCAAAGGGGGATGGGGTAGAAACATTTTTGTCTCCCAGAACCAATGACCAAACAAACAATGAATAGAAGGAGGTCATCTTTCAGAGTTCCTTCCTCAGTTGCCCACAATTTGCCCAAACCCATGGATCTTAAAGTCTGTCTGAGGAGGAGTAAAGATGTAGTTCTCCTCCTATCCTTCACAAAGACTGAGAATAACTCACCTTTCTTCTCCGAAATTACAAAGCTCCCTGATATCCGGTCTGAAAGGGTTACTCTCTTCGGGAGAAGTCACTACAGTTCAAGAAACGAGTCATTACGCTCTGCTTTTCCTGATTAAAAAAAACCAAAACAAGTGGCGTCTACAGAATAATCATAAACTTAAAGCCTCTGAACAAATACATAGTTTACAGAAGGTTCAAAATGGAGTCCATTAATTCTACTGTCCCCGTGATAGTGCCGAACTTCAACATGGCAACCATCAATTTACTAAAGCATCTATTATGTCCCCATCTATCCAATCTATAAAAAATTTCTAAGATTTGCTGTCACCCAGGGAAAATAAATACTGCATTTCCACTTGAATGTTATACCATTTGGAATATCGTCAAATCTTTACAAAGATAATGGCGGAAGTCGTAGCTTTCATCAGGAAAGAAATCGTACATAATCGCTTATCTTAACGATTTCATACTCGTGGCTTCATCTGTACCACTGCTCACAGAACATCTACAGAGGACAATTCAAACTTTGACATCCCTTAGATTTCTTGTGAACCATCAGAAGTCAGACTTAGTCCCTTCCACTACAAAAACCTTCTTAGGTATCCTACTGGACAAACACCCTTCTTACCAAAGAAGTAACAAATCCAGCTAAGATCCCATTAGCCTTACTGCAGAGCCAGAAATCAGTGTCCATAAGATTTGCAAGGTCAGTCCTGGGATCCATGATGTTATGCATTCAGGCAGGAACATGGGCCCAGACCCATACCAGAATTCTACAAACTTGCATCTCTTCAAATTAGGACAGATCCCTGGAATCCCTAAACAGGAAGATTCGGGTGCCCGATCTAGTAAAGTCCTTTCTTAACTTGGTGGCTTAATCCAGGGAACCTAAAGAGAGGAGTCCCCTGGACCCAGAATCCTCTATCACCGATAGTAGTGGATGCCAGCAGAAGAGGATGGGGAGCTGTAATTTCCCATGCTTCTTTCCAGGGACTCTGGACAAGGGAATTCCGCCAGCGGTCAACTAATTTCAGAGAGCTGAAGGCATTAGAAGAGGCACTGGGATCAGCAACCTCCATAATTCTGGTAGCCACGTAAGGATTTACTCAGATAGTAGGACCACCATTGCCCATCTTTGTCATCAGGCAAGCACAAAGACTTCAAAGCAGTCTCAAAGAGAATCGTTGCTTGGGCAGAAAAACTTCTCTCCCTATCTGCTTTTCATATAAGAGGCTCTGCCAACATCCAGGCTGTCCTTCTGAGCAGAAGAGAGATGTATCCAGGTGAATGGATCCTAAATATAGGTTTTCACCACCTGCCTCCATTTGAACCTATGTCAGCAATAGACCTAGAGAAACTATGCTGGAAAAGAGTCTTCCTAGTAGCAGTTACCACAACCAGGAGGATGGGTGAACTTCAGGCCCTCTCAGTCAAAGAACCCTACTAGAATTCTGGAAGAATTATGCTACAACTGGACCCATCCTTTATTCCCAAAGTGGTCTCAGATTTCCACAGGTCACAGGAAATAATTCTTCCCTCCTTTTGCCAAAATGCAACAAATGGTAAAGAAGAATAATTCCATTGCCCAGATGTACCAGGAGTGGTCCTCCACTACCTTCAACAAACACAATCTTGGAGGAAGGATCAGAATCTCTTTATCCAGATTTACGGTCAAAATAGGGAGAAGCAGATATCAAAAGCACTATTGCCAACTGAATCAAGACAGCAATTTGCGAGACTTATCGGAATCAGAATCTCTTGCTCCAAGAAAGATTTACAGCTTGCTCCATTAGGGCTGTATCTGTCTCCTGGACTGAGAAGGTGAGCTCTTACCACAAGCAGATCTGCAGAGCCGCTACTTGGTCATCGGTCCATACCTTCTTCAAACATTATAAAATCCACGAGTTCCACTTCGCAATTACAAACAACCAATGCTCAAAATTCGCAAAAAAATGGTCCAGATGGGATCAGCAATTCCCTACACCTATCACTTGAAACAACAGACCTGTTCATGCTCCATTCGTTAACCATAGAAAATACTCCTGTCCTTAGCACTTTCGTTGACTCATAAAAAGTCAAACAACGTGACGTTTAATGTTTCTACTGTTCTTACACACGACTTTGACTATTTTAGAAATGTACATAGTTCCTGCATTATTATATTCCATGCATTTCAAATGTGAAAGCAGAATTGTTATCCCCCCCCAATCGTTAGGGGGTGTGTCTCTTTTCCATTTTCCATACCCTTTCCCTCCCCCCCCCCCCTCCCCTCCCATCTCTCCCCTCCCTCGTCAAAATTGGAAATCTAATAAAATATTTTGAAATCAAACATTATAAAATAAACTTAATGTCCCTGAAAGACTAAGCCTTTAGGAGAAAAGTTCTCCAGGCTATTGTCCCTCCCTAATGTTAGTCGTTGGTATTTTTCCTGTGGTGCTGTTGTGGAGGGTAATTAGAGAAAATAGAATTAGAATTCCTCGTAATTCGGTTTCTAAGAATCCTTCACGACAGCACGGGTAATTTCCTCCATTTTCCTTGTTATTCCTTATAGTACTTTAAATCCGGCAATAAATAAATATTATTTGAAGCATTAAAACCTTTTGTGGTCCTTTAGAAAAACACTGGAGAGAGGATGTTGGAGGGGTTATTTGACCTCTTTTGTGTTTCCTGTACCTATTAGAGTTGGGTGACATCCTCCTGTGGTGCTGTAGTGGAGGGTTTTTAGAAACCGAATTACCAGTAAGTCTAATTGTATTTTCATCTTCCATTTGGCCTCATGGCGCGTGAGACTTCAGCATGGGATAGTAATTTGTGACTCTTAGGGTACATTTTCATATATTCATTATGGAATCCTAATATATGACTCTTATGGTAGTCGCTTTTATTATTATAATTATTATTATTATTTATATAGTACCATTGATTCCATGGTGCTGTACATGAGAAGGGGTTACATACAAATTACAGATATCACTTACAGTAAGCAAACTGACAATTACAGACTGATACAGATGGGAGAGGACCCTGCCCTTGCGGGCTTACATTCTACAGGATGGTGGGGAAGGAGGCAATAGGTTGAGGGTTGCAGGAGCTCCGGTGTTGGTGAGGCAGTAGCTTCGGTGGTGGTAAGGAGGCAGCGGGGACAGTGCAGGCTATAGGCTTTCCTGAAGAGGTGGGTTTTCAGGTTCCATCTGAAGGATCTGAATGTGGTTGATAGTCGGACGTGTTGGGGCAAAGAATTTCAGAGGATGGGGGATATTCGGGAGAAGTCTTGGAGGCAGTTGGGTGAGGAGTGAATAAGTGTGGAGGAGAGAAGGAGGTCTTGGGAGGACCGGAGATTACGTGAGGGAAGACATCGGGAGATTAGTTCAGATATATATGGAGGAGACAGGTTATGGATGGCTTTGTAGGTTAGTATTAGTAATTTGAGCTGGATATTCTGAGGGAATAGGAGCCAGTGAAGAGATATGCAGAGGAGGGAAGCGAGGAGAGAGATGAATTAGTCGGGCAGCAGAGTTAAGGATGGACTAGAGAGGTGCAAGGGTGTTAGCAGGGAGGCCACAGAAAAGGATGTTGCAGTAGTCAAGGCGGGAGATGATGAGGGCATGCACAAGCATTTTAGTAGATTGATGGTTGAGGAAAGGATGGATTCTGGAGATATTTTTGAGCTGGAGGCGACAGGAGGTGGAAAGAGCTTGGATGTGCAGTTTGAAGGACAGGGCAGAGTCAAAGGTTACTCCGAGGCAGCGGACTTCCGGTATGGGGGGAAAGCGTGATGTCGTTAATTGCGATAGATAAGTCAGTTAAGGAAGATCTGTGAGATGGAGGAAAGATGATGAGTTCAGATTTGTCCACATTGAGTTTGAGGAAGCGAGAGGAGAAGGAGGATATGGCTGATAGACAATCAGGGATACTGCAGTGCAGAGAGGTGTCGTCTGGGCCAGAAAGGTAGATCTGAGTGTCATCAGCATAAAGGTGGTACTGGAATCCATGAGACTTTGAGTTGTCCAAGGCTAAGTGTATAGATTGAGAAGAGTAGGGGTCCTAGAACAGAGCCTTGGGGGACTCCAACAGAGAGAGGGTGGGATGAGGAGGTAGTGTGGGAGTGGGAGACGCTGAATGTGCGGTTGGAAAGGTATGAGGAGATCCAGGATAGGGCAAGGTCTTTGATGCCAAAGGAGGAGAGGATCTGTAGTAGGAGGCAGTGGTCAACTGTGTCGAAAGCAGAGGACAGGTCTAGAAGGAGGAGTACAGAATTTTGTCCGTTAGCTTTGGCTGTAAGTAGGTCTTTAGAAATTTTAGTCAGGGCTGTCTCAGTTGAGTGATGGGGCGGAAACCAGATTGTAGATTGTCAAAGAGCAAGTTAGATGAGAGGTGGGAGGAAAGTTCAGCATGGACGTGCTGCTTCAGGAGTTTGGAAGCGAATGGGAGCAGTGATATTGGGCGATAGCTGGACATAGCAGTTGGATCGAGGGTTGGCTTTTTAAGGATAGGCATAATTGTGGCATGTTTGAAAGCAGAAGGGAAGGTGTCAGAAGTTAGTGATAGGTTGAACAGTTGGGTTAGGGATGGGATAAGAGTGGTGGTGAGGTTGGGGAGGAGGTGGGATGGGATGGGGTCGAACGCACAGGTGGTGAGGGGCGATTTGGATAGGAGACAATTAAGCCCCCCTTCAGTGATGTTGGATAGGGAGGTTATGGGGTTTGGGCATTGGTCTGGTATACAAAGGGGTTGTGGTGGTTGATCAATGAAGACTAGCCTGGTTTGGTCGATCTTATTTTTAAAGCGTGTGGCAAAGTCCTTCACAGAAATGAAGGAGGTTGAAAGGGGCAGAGGAGGGAGTTAAAGGTTTTGAATAACTGTTTGGGGTTGTAGGATAGGGAAGGTGCGAGAGTTGTGAAGTAGGCCTGTTTAGCAGAGGCGAGAGCAGATTTAAAAGCGAGTGTTGCCAGTTTGAATGCAGTGAAGTCATCTTGCGAATGTGTTTTCTTCCAATGCCGCTCTGCAACCCTGGACACTTGCCGGAGCTTATTAGTGGTGTTATTGTGCCAGGGTTGTCTATTGATACGTCAAACTCTGCCATGAACGAGAGGGGCAACTGTGTCAATAGCTGATGCGAGAGTGGCATTGTAAAAAGCAGTGGCACTGTCTGTGTCGTGGAGTGAGGATATGGATGCCAGTGGTAGGATAGAGTCAGAGAGTGTGTGGGTGTCTAGGTGTGCAAGGTTTCTGCGGGAGTGCGCATCCTGCTGGACATGTGTGACTGGTGAGGAGGACAGGGATGAGAAGGTGAGCAGATGGTGGTCAGATAGGAAAGGGGAGGTGGTGAAGTTAGAGAGCAGAGATGGGTGAAGACCAGGTCTAGTGTATGTCCGTCTGTGTGGGTGGCTGCGTAAGTCCAAAAGATGAGCAAGTCCAAAAGATGAAGAAAGGGACAGAAGTTTGGAGGCTGTTAACAGAAGGGTATCAGTGGGGATGTTGAAGTTACCCATGATGATTGTGGGTATGTCAACAGAGAGAAAGTGAAGAAGTCAGGTGGAGAATTGGTCTATAAAGGCAGTGGCCGGGCCCGGAGGTCAGTATATGATGGCCACTTGGAGGTTGGAGGGAGAGTAGATGCGGACAGAGTGGACTTCAAAATAGGGGAGGATAAGGGAGGGTAGAGGTGGGATTGGGTTATAGGTGCAGTTTGAAGAAAGGAGAGGACCCTTGGTGTGAGTGACGTGGAGGCCGCCATAACACAGTGCAGCAGGGGAGGCGGTGTCAGAGGGTGTTATCCATGTTTCTGTGAGACAGAGGAAGGCAAGATTGTGAGAGAGAAAAAGGTCATGAATCACATGAAGCTTATTGTAGATTGAGCGGGCATACCAGAGTTCTCCGAAGAGAGAGGGAGCAGGGGGGGTGGACGTCAGGGGCACGGGTTTTATGTTTGAAAGATTGTGGTTCATATTAGATAGGGAGCGGTAGGAGGGGGTAGTAATGGGAGGTATGAGCTGTGGGGGTCCAGGGTTGGGAGATATGTCGCCAGCAGTGAGGAGAAGCAGAGAAAGGGAGAGCAGGTGGGAAAAGGAGAGTGGCCAGCTTGTTATATGATTTATTAGGACAGATTTGAGGTTGAGGAGCAGGTCAGTAGAGGAGGTCAGCCGGGGAGGAATGAGGGAAGGGGAGATAATTATTTGGTTAGAGGGTGCTGGGGTTCGTGGATAGCGAAGGAGAGAGAGGATTATTGGAGCAAACACTATAAGGGCATATGTAAGCATGGTGAAGAAGGAGTAAGATAGGTTAATAGAAAAGCTAGATCCAAGTAATAAGAAGTGCTTACTGAGCAGACATACCCAAAAGAGACAGAAACATAGAGTGGATTCCTGACTCCTGCCGTAAATAACTGCCGTTGAAATAACTGCGGTGTCTCGATGCTTAGCTGCCGTGATGCTTTGCTGCAGGGGGTGCGCGTGCCTGACCCCACACGCGTGCACCCCTTAAGATGCCACTAAATTTATAGGACTGAGTAAAGGTCCAGGTGAGAGGGATTGTGGGACCTTATTTGGGATAAATTAGCAATTGGCCAACACACTGGGGGGGTTACATGATCAAAGGCACTGGGCCTGGCTACAACCATATGCTGTAACACCTTGCACCAGATAATATCTCCTGTGACCCCAGCATGGATGTACAGCAGTAAGTATTGAATACAATGCAAAAAATTAATTTAGCAAACATTCAGCAGGCACTGTTATATACCATTAATGGAATTGTTGCAGGGTGATAAGTAGCAGATGACCGCAAGCAGAGATTGTACCATTAAAGGAATTGTTGCAGGATGATAAGCAGCAGATGACCGCAAGCAGAGATTGTACCGTTAAAGGATATAATACCACATGTAATGCTGCATGAGACTTCTTACATGTGTGTATGTGGCTTTAATTATTTACATATGCTGGTGTCTTTTGGTACTGTGCATTCCATAATGGAACACTGGATAATGGAACTCACCCCTGATTGCTACACATAACAAGGCGAATGTCTGACTTGCCACAATGGAACGCTATATAATGGTACTATGTGTTCAAAAGTGAAATGCTCTAATATGTGATTCTGGTCTATTAGTTTTATGCGTTCAAGGGTGAAACGCAATCCCGGAATTTCTAGGTTACGAACTCATCCCTGATTGGTACACATAACAACATGACGAATTTCTAACTTAGGAGTCTGCCAATGATTGGGTTTATTAAACAATACTTTGGAAATACTTGCAGGAATCATTATATGCGTGCAAACAGAATCCCTATTTGAACAAGGTAACATTAAAATTCAGGTGTTGTACTACACCTTTGATTGGGTAAAGGTACATATGAATAGAAGACTTTGGGAAGATAGACACATCCCCCTAAGGAAGAAAATGTGCGAAACGTGCATCACAGCGCGGGTACTTGGTGACTGACTTGCATAATTATTCATCTATTTTCATGGCTGCACAATCTAATATAATTTTAGTTTAAATAATTTAAGTGCTATAAAGTATATAAATAATATTAAGGGATTGCAAGTCTGAGCATATAACTCTTAGGCTAGTTTCACACTAGCGTTTTGACGAGCTGCGGAGGGCTGCGGTCCTCAGTGAAGCCCCGCCCTCGGCCGCTAGCTCCGCCTACTTTTGCATGCGGCCTGCGTACCTATCTTTAACATTAGGTACGCAGGTCGTGCGGCTGTATGCAGATGCTTCCGCATGCGTCGTTTTGATGATGCGGAGAAAAAAAAAATTGCTACAAGCTGCGTCCTACGCTGGTCTCCGCATCGTCAAAACGACGCATGCGGAAGCATCCGCATACAGCCGCACGACCTGCGTAACTAATGTTAAAGATAGGTACGCAGGCCGCATGTAAATGTAGGCGGAGCTAGCGGCGGAGGTACGGCTGAGGACGGAGCTTCACGGAGGAAGTCCGCAGCTCCTCAAAACGCTAATGTGAAACCGGCCTTAAAAAGTACGTTTAGTAGAATAAATATAAAAACAACACCACAAAAAACCTAAGTGCACAAAAATGTGATAGACTCACTGATAATACGAACAATATGTTTCATATGGGACTATTCTGATGCTCCATATTCTTTAAACAGTCAAACATATATTCCAAGTGAGAGCCACTGTGTTGTCTCCTCATTGCACCAAACCAAAATAGTGGGTCTTATGGGAAAGCAGAGGGGACAAAAGGACTGGATAGACTCTACTGGAAAAAATCCCAGGTACAATCACACATGACCTACAAAGCCCTACGTGTCCCCCCTATCATCCCTACTTGCCAGAGGAGGTTGGTACCCTAAAATGCGATGTTTGGCGCCCCCGCTCCACGTGGCTGTCCTGACCCTGCAGGCCTTTAATCATCCTACAGCATCTATACCTCTTTTGAACACACTAAGCCTCCTGATGAACCAGTTAGGACTTGCAAGTGTGAGGACCCTTGACGTTGGGTTGCGGGGTTACATATCTTGGCCAAAATATCGACCAATACCTCATATATTATTTATATATGTGTTTTTTGCACTTCATTTTTCAGGGTGCAGCCAGGCCCAGTATTTTTGGCCTTGCAAACTAGGGTGTCTGCCCTCTTGGGATGCATGTATATAGTGCTGGGCAGCCCGCCTGATCTAATAATATGGGCATCATTAATAGGCTGTAAGCCGGACACTGTTCATTATCTGTGTGTGACCAGTGCCCTATACAAGCCTCTTTTGTGCAATTAGATACTCATTAGTATTTTGCACCTGTATTGCCGCCATCTTTACCACGTGGGTTTCCTGCACCCTGGGAGTGCATTAGTCCAGAGACCTGGACAGGTAGGGGCTGCCGTCCCTTTGTGTGGTATCAATTTTTTAAATTTTGGAGGATTCTTAGTCCTCGTTTTGTGGTCTGTATATTCTATTAAGCATGAGGTAATGGGTATACACTCACCGGCCACTTTATTAGGTACACCATGCTAGTAACGGGTTGGATCCCTTTTGCCTTCAGAACTGCCTCAATTCTTCGTGGCATAGATTCAACAAGGTGCTGGAAGCATTCCTCAGAGATTTTGGTCCATATTGACATGATGGCATCACACAGTTGCCGCAGATTTGTCGGCTGCACATCCCAAAGATGCTCCATACAAGGCAGGATGGATCCATGCTTTCATGTTGTTTACGCCAAATTCTGACCCTACCATCCGAATGTCGCAGCAGAAATCGAGACTCATCAGACCAAGCAACGTTTTTCCAATCTTCTACTGTCCAATTTCGATGAGCTTGTACAAATTGTAGCCTCAGTTTCCTGTTCTTAGCTGAAAGGAGTGGTACCCGGTGTGGTCTTCTGCTGCTGTAGCCCATCTGCCTCAAAGTTCGACGCACTGTGCGTTCAGAGATGCTCTTAGGCCTACCTTGGTTGTAACGGGTGGCGATTTGAGTCACTGTTGCCTTTCTATCAGCTCGAACCAGTCTGCCCATTCTCCTCTGATCTCTGGCATCAACAAGGCATTTCCGCCCACAGAACTGCCGATCACTGGATTTTTTTTCTTTTTCGGACCATTCTCTGTAAACCCTAGAGATGGTTGTGCGTGAAAATCCCAGTAAATCAGCAGTTTCTGAAATACTCAGACCAGCCCTTCTGGCACCAACAACCATGCCACGTTCAAAGGCACTCAAATCACCTTTCCTCCCCATACTGATGCTCGGTTTGAACTGCAGGAGATTGTCTTGACCATGTCTACATGCCTAAATGCACTGAGTTGCCGCCATGTGATTGGCTGATTAGAAATTAAGTGTTAACAAGAAGTTGGACAGGTGTACCTAATAAAGTGGCCAGTGAGTGTATATACAGTTAGGTCCATATATATTTGGACAGAGACAACATTTTTCTAATTTTGGTTATAGACATTACCACAATGAATTTTAAACAAAACAATTCAGATGCAGTTGAAGTTCAGACTTTGAGCTTTCATTTGAGGGTATCGACATTAAAATTGGATGAAGGGTTTAGGAGTTTCAGCTCCTTAACATGTGCCACCCTGTTTTTAAAGGGACCAAAAGTAATTGGACAGATTAAATAATTTAAAATAAAATGTTCATTTTTAGTACTTGGTTGAAAACCCTTTGTTGGCAATTACTGCCTGAAGTCTTGAACTAATGGACATCACCAGACGCTGTGTTTCCTCCTTTTTGATGCTCTGCCAGGCCTTCACTGCGGTGGTTTTCAGTTGCTGTTTGTTTGTGGGCCTTTCTGTCTTAA
Organism: Ranitomeya variabilis; assembly: GCF_051348905.1. Taxonomy (NCBI): domain Eukaryota; kingdom Metazoa; phylum Chordata; class Amphibia; order Anura; family Dendrobatidae; genus Ranitomeya; species Ranitomeya variabilis. The sequence goes on along the minus strand of NC_135238.1, from coordinate 89,816,890 downwards.
GTTTAGTCTTTAACAAGTAAAATGCATGCTCAATTGGGTTGAGATCAAGTGACTGACTTGACCATTCAAGAATGTTCCACTTCTTTGCTTTAATAAACTCCTGGGTTGCTTTGGCTTTATGTTTTGGGTCATTGACCATCTGTAGTATGAAACGACGACCAATCAGTTTGGCTGCATTTGGCTGGATCTGAGCACACAGTATGGCTCTGAATACCTCCGAATTCATTCGGCTGCTTCTGTCCTGTGTCACATCATCAATAAACACTAGTGACCCAGTGCCACTGGCAGCCATGCATGCCCAAGCCATCACACTGCCTCCGCCGTGTTTTACAGATGATGTGGTATGCTTTGGATCATGAGCTGTACCACGCCTTAGCCATACTTTTCTCTTTCCATCATTCTGGTAGAGGTTGATCTTGGTTTCATCTGTCCAAAGAAAATTCTTCCAGAACTGTGCTGGCTTTTTTAGATGTTTTTTTTTAGCAAAGTCCAGTCTAGCCTTTTTATTCTTGATGCTTATGAGTGGCTTGCACTGTGCAGTGAACCCTCTGTATTTACTGTCATGCAGTCTTCTCTTTATGGTAGATTTGGATATTGATACGCCTACCTATTGGAGAGTGTAGTTCACTTGGTTGGCTGTTGTGAAGGGGTTTCTCTTCACCATGGAGATTATTCTGCGATCATCCACCACTGTTGTCTTCCATGGGCGTCCAGGTCTTTTTGCATTGATGAGTTCACCAGTGCTTTCTTTCTTTCTCAGGATGTACCAAACTGTAGATTTTGCCACTCTTAATATTGTAGCAATTTCTCGGATGGTTTTTTTCTGTTTTCGCAGCTTAAGGATGGCTTGTTTCACCTGCATGGAGAGCTCCTTTGACCCCATGTTTACTTCACAGCAAAACCTTCCAAATGCAAGCACCACACCTCAAATCAACTCCAGGCCTTTTATCTGCTTAATTGAAAATGACATAAAGAATGGATTGCCCACACCTGTCCATGAAATAGCCTTGGAGTCAATTGTCCAATTACTTTTGGTCCCTTTAAAAACAGGGTGGCACATGTTAAGGAGCTGAAACTCATAAACCCTTCATCCAATTTTAATGTGGATACCCTCAAATGAAAACTGAAAGTCTGAACTTCAACTGCATCTGAATTGTTTTGTTTAAAATTCATTGTGGTAATGTCTATAACTAAAATTAGACAAATGTTGTCTCTGTCCAAATATATATGGACCTAACTGTATATATATATATATATATATATATATATATATATATATATATATATATATATTATATATATATATATGCACCTGTACATATATATATATATATATATATATATATATATATATATATATATATATATATATATATACTGTATATATATATATATACATATATATAAAACAGCTCTGGCAAAAATTAAGAGACCATCGCAAAATTTTCAATTTGTCTGATTTTTCTCTTTATAGGTATATTTTTGAGTAAAATGTAAATTGTTCTTTTATTCTATAAACTTCTGACACCATGTCTCCGAAGTTACAAGCAATAAATTTTGTATTTTCTGAAAATGAGAAATGGTCAAAATAACAAAAAAATGCATTGCTTGCAGACCTCAAATAATGAAAAAAAACAAGTTCATAATCATTTATAAACAACAATACTAATGTTTTAACTCAGAGAGTTCAGAAATCAATATTTTGTGGAATAACCATGATTTTTAATCACAGCTTTCATGCGTCTTGGCATGCTTTCCACCAGTCTTTCATACTGCTTTTGGGTGACCTTATGCAACTCCTGGTACAAAAATTTTAGCAGTTCTTTGTTTGATGGCTTGTGACACTCCATCTTCCTCTTGATTACATTCCAGAGGTTTTCAATGGGGTTCAGGTCTGGAGATTAGGCTGTGGCCATGACACGGATTTGATATGATGGTCCTTCATCCACACATTGATTGACCTAGCTGTGTGACATGGCACATTGTCCTGCTGGAAAAACCAGTCCTCAGAGTTGGGGAACATTGCCTGAGCAAAAGGAATTAACTGTTTTTCCAGGATAACCTTGTATGGGGCTTGATTCATACGTCCTTCGCAAAGAACAACCTGCCCAATTCCAGCCTTGCTGAAGGATCCCCAGATCATCACCGATCCTCCACCAAATTTCACAGTAGTAAGGTTAAAGGGTTGTCCACCACTAGGATAAACGCTTATTGAACTAAATGTTTGACCCCGATATAATGAAAAAAAAACACCTATACTCACCTCCCATGCTGTAACCGTTCCAGCAGTGTCAGTACTCACGGTCCCAGAGCTCTGGTGCACTGGAATGACACATGGTGCCCGGTGACCAGTCAGCGCTGGCGTAACCGTCCCCACCTTCATACGGATTGAACATGAAGAGATTCGCTACAGCCTGGACTTCCTCTTCATGTTCAATCCGTACAAACGCGTAGACAGTGACATCAGCGCTGATTGGGCGCCGGACACAATTTGGCATTCCACCTCACCAAAGCTCTGAACGGTGCCAGCATGGAAAGTGAGTATAGAGGGTTTTTTTTACTTTATCGGGGGCCAAACATTTAATTTAAGGGGTTGTCCTAGTAGTGGACAATTCCTATAACATCTAGATAGGTCACATAGTGATCTTTTCTGACAAATCCAAACTAAGAGATATCCTGTATATTTTCATACCCAAAAATAACACCTGCATCAAATTAGATCTGCATCTAAAAAGAAGTGATCACACCTTGGAGAGCTGTTGCACCAAGTGGACTGACATGAATCATGGCTCCAACACAAGAGATGTTAATTGAAACAAAAAAGAGGATTATCAAACTCTTAAAAGAGGGTAAACCATCACGCAATGTTGCAAAAGATGTTGTTCACAGTCAGCTGTGTCTAAAATCTGGACAAAATACAAACAACATGGGAAGATTGTTAAAGGCAAACATATGTAGACCAAGGAAGATATCAAAGCGTCAAGACCGGAAACTTAAAGCAATATGTCTCCAAAACAGGAAATGCACAACAAAACAAATGAACGAATGGGTGGAAACTGGAGTCAACGTTTGTGACCGCACTGTAACAAACCGCCTAAAGGAAATGTGATTTACATACAGAAAAGCTAAACAAAAGCCATCATTAACACCTAAACAGAAAAAAACAAGGTTACATTGGGCTAAGGAAAAGCAATCCTGGACTGTGGATGACTGGATGAAAGTCATAGTGATGAATCGCGAATCTGCATTGGGCAAGGTGATGATGCTGGAACTTTTGTTTGGTGCCATTTCAATGAGATTTATAAAGATGACTGCCTGAAGAGAACATAAAAATTTCCACAGCCATTGATGATATGGGGCTGCATGTCGGGTAAAGGCACTGGGGAGATGGCTGTCATTACATCTTCAATAAATGCACAAGTTTATAGTGATATTTTGGACACTTTTCTTATCCCATCAATTGAAAGGATGTTTGGGGATTATGAAATCATTTTTCAACATGATAATGCATCCTGCTATAGAGCAAAAACTGTGAAAACATTCTTTGAAAAAAGACACATAAGGCCAATGTCATGGACTGCAAATAGTCCGGATCTCAATCCAATTGAAAATCTTTGGTGGAAGTTGAAGAAAATGGTCCATGACAAGGCTCCAACCTGCAAAGCTGATCTGGCAACAGCAGAGAAAGTTGGAGCCAGATTGATGAAGAGTCCTGTGTGACACTCACTAAGTCCATGCCTCAGAGACTGCAAGCTGTTATAAAAGCCAGAGGTGGTGCAACAAAATACTAGTGTTTTGGAGTGTTTGTTTGTTTGTTTTTCATGATTCCTTAATTTTTCCTCAGAATTGAGTGATTCCATAATTTTTTCCCTTTGCTTGGTTAAAAAAAGTAACCATTACTGACTACCACATTTTTTTGTTCTTGATTTCTGTAAGTGTTTCTTAAAGCCAGAAAGTTGCCATTTGAAATGACTTTAGTTTTGTGCCATGTCTGTGATCTGCTTTTTTTTCTACAAAATTAAACAACTGAATGAACATCCTCCAAGGCTGTTGATTCCATAATTTTTGCCAGGGGTTGTATTTGGGCCCATAAATCCTTTAACACCTTCGTGCCATGCGCCGTAGTAGTACGGCGCTGCCGGCACTGCATTAGTGCCAGCCGTAGTACTAGTACGGCGCATCGATCACCGCGGTGTCGCGCTGAGCGCCGCGGTGATCGGGTGCGGGTGTCAGCTGTATATGACAGCTGACACCCCGCAGCAATGCCCACGATCGGCGCTATCGCCGATCGCGGGCATTTAACCCCTCTGATGCCGCTGTCAATAGTGACAGCGGCATAGAGGGGGATCGCGCAGGGACGGGGGCTCCCTAGGCTCTCCCACCGGAGCAGCGCGATCCAAGGAAGGAGTCCCCGGATCCAAGATGGCTGCGGGACTCCTTCCGGGTCATGAGATGACCCTGCTTGCCGGCGCCTGCTGAGAATTCCTCATAGCAGGCGCCGGCAAGCCTCTGTAACGTGCCTCTAAGATCGGCGATCTGACAGAGTGCTGTGCACACTGTCAAATCACCGATCTGTGATGTCCCCCCCTTAAAAAAGTTTTTAAAAAAATGTCCACATGTGTAAAAAAAAAATAAATAAAAAAAAAAAATATTCCCATAAATACATTTCTTTATCTAAATAAAAAAAAAATCACACAATAAAAGTACACATATTTAGTATCGCCGCGTCCGTAACGACCCCACCTATAAAACGATATCACTAGTTAACCCCTTCAGTGAACATCGTAGAAAAAAAAAACGAGGCAAAAAACAACGCTTTATTCTCATACCGCCAAACAAAAAGTGGAATAACACGCGATCAAAAAGACAGATATAAATAACCATGGTACCGCTGAAAACGTCATCTTGTCCCGCAAAAAAAAAGCCGCCATACAGCATAATCAGCAGAAAAATAAAAAAGTTATAGCTCTCAGAATAAAGCGATGCAAAAACAATTATTTTTTATATAAAATAGTTTTTATTGTGTAAAAGCGCCAAAACATAAAAAAATTACATAAATGAGGTATCGCTGTAATCGTACTGACCTGAAGAATAAAACTGCTTTATCAATTTTACCACACGTGGAATGGTATAAACGCCCCCCCCCTAAAAGAATTTCAGGAATTTCTGGTTTTTCTTCATTCCGCCTCCCAAAAATCGGAATAAAAAGCGATCAAAAAATGTCATGTGCCCGAAAATGGTACCAATAAAAATCTCAACTCGTCCCGCAAAAAACAAGATCTCACATGACTCTGTGGGCCAAAATATGGATAAATTATAGCTCTCAAAATGTGGTGATGCAAAAACTATTTTTTGCAATAAAAAGCGTCTTTTAGTGTGTGATGGCTGCCAACCTTAAAAATCCGCCCAAAAAACGCTATAAAAGTAAATCAAATCCCCCTTCATCACCCCCTTAGTTAGGGAAAAATAATAAAATTAAAAAAAATATATTTATTTCCATTTTCCCGTTTGGCTACTTTCACACTAGCGTCGGTACGGGGCCGTCGCGCTGCGTCGGCCCGACGTACCGACGCATACTGTGCAAGCGCCGCACAATGGGGGCAGCGGATGCTGTTTTTCCACGCATCCGCTGCCCCATTGTGAGGTGCGGGGAGGTGGGGGCGGAGTTCCAGCCGCGCATGCGCGGTCGGAAATGGTGGACCGTCGGCACAAAAAAAGTTACATGTAACATTTTTTGCTGCCGGCGGTCCGCCACAACACGACGCAACCGTCGCACGACGGTTGCGACGTGTGTCAATACGTCGCAATGCGTCGCTAATGTTAGTCTATGGGGAAAAAACGCATCCTGCAGATGACTTTGCAGGATGCGTTTTTTCGCCAAAACGACGCATTGCGACGTATGCAAAAAAACGCTAGTGTGACAGTAGCGCTAGGGTTAGGACTAGGGTTAGGGCTAGGGTTAGGGCTGGGGTTAGGGTTGGGGTTAGGGTTTCAGTTAGAATTGGGGAGTTTTCACTGTTTAGGCACATCAGGGGCTCTCCAAACGCGACATGGCGTCCGATCTCAATTCCAGCCAATTCTGCTTTGAAAAACTAAAACAGTGCTCCTTCCCTTCCGAGTTCTCCTGTGCGCCCAAACAGTGGTTTCCCCCAACATATGGGGTATCAGCGTTCTCAGGACAAGTTGGATAACAACTTTTGCGGTCCAATTTGTCCTGTTACCCTTGGGAAAATAAAAACGTGGGGGCTAAAATATCAGTTTCGTGGAAAAAAAAATATTTTTTATTTTCACGGCTCTGCGTGATAAACTGTAGTGAAACACTTGTTGGTTCAAAGTTCTCACAACACATCTAGATAAGTTCCGTGGGGGGTCTAGTTTCCAATATGGGGTCACTTGTGGGGGGTTTCTACTGTTTAGGTACATCAGGGGCTCTGCAAATGCAACATGACACCTGCAGACCAATCCATCTAAGTCTGCAATTCAAACGGCGCTCCTTCCCTTCCGAGCTCTGCCGTGCGCCCAAACAGTGGTGCCCCCCCATATATGGGGTATCGTCGTACTCAGGACAAATTGGACAACAACTTTTGTTGTCTAATTTCTCCTGTTACCCTTGGGAAAATAAAAACGTGGGGGCTAAAATATCATTTTTGTGGAAAAAAATATATTTTTTATTTTCGCGGCTCTGCGTTATAAACTGTAGTGAAACACTTGTTGGTTCAAAGTTCTCACAACACATCTAGATAAGTTCCCTGGGGGTCTAGTTTCCAATATGGGGTCATTTGTGGAGGTTTCTACTGTTTAGGTACATCAGGGGCTCTGCAAATGCAACATGACACCTGCAGACCAATCCATCTAAGTCTGCATTTCAAACGGCGCTCCTTCCCTTCCGAGCTCTGCCGTGCGCCCAAACAGTGGTTCCCCCCAATGTATGGGGTATCAGCGTACTCAGGACAAATTAGACAATAACTTTTGTGGTCCAATTTCTCTTGTTACCCTTGGGAAAAAAAAAATAGCGGGCTAAAACATCATTTTGTGGAAAGAAAAAATGATTTTTTAATTTTGACAGCGCTACATTCTAAACTTTAGTGAAACAATTGGGGGTTAAAAGTGCTCACCACACATCTAGATAAGTTCCTTAGGTGGTCTTCTTTCCAAAATGGTGTCACTTGTGGGGGTTTCCACTGTTTAGGCACGTCAGGGGCTCTCCAAACACGACATGGGTTCCGATCTCAATTCCAGCCAATTTTGCATTGAAAAGTCAAATGGCGCTCCTTCCCTTCCGCGCTCTGCCATGCGCTCAAACAGTGGTTTATCCCCATATATGAAGTATCAGCGTACTCAGGACAAATTGCACAACAACTTTTGGGGTCCAATTTCTCCTGTTACCCTTGGAAAAATAAAAAATTTGGGGCAAAAAGATCATTTTTTGTGAAAATTAATCTGAATTTTTTTTTTACGGCTCTACATTATAAACTTCTGTGAAGCACTTGGAGGTTCAAAGTGCTCACCACACATCTAGATTAGTTCCTTAGAGGGTCTACTTTCCAAAATGGTGTCACTTGTGGGGTTTTCCACTGTTTAGGCACGTCAGGGGCTCTCCAAACACGACATGGGTTCCGATCTCAATTCCAGCCAATTTTGCATTGAAAAGTCAAATGGCGCTCCTTCCCTTCCGAGCTCTGCCATGTGCCCAATCAATGGTTTACCCCAACATGTGGGGTATCGGCGTACTCAGGACAAATTGTACAACGACTTTTTTGGTCCAATTACTCCTGTTACCCTTGGTAAAATAAACCAAATTGGATCTGAAGTAAAAATTTTGTGAAAAAAAAGTTAAATGTTCAATTTTTTTTAAACATTCCAAAAATTCCTGTGAAGCACCTGAAGGGTTAATAAACTTTTTGAATGTGATTTTGAGTACCTTGAGGGGTGCAGTTTTTAGAATGGTGTCACTTTTGGGCATTTTCTGTCATATAGACCCCTCAAAGTCACTTCAAGTGTGAGGTGGTCCGTAAAAAAAATGGTTTTGCAAATTTTGTTGCAAAAATGAGAAATCGCTGGTCAACTTTTAACCCTTATAACTCAAAATTGTGCTGATGTAAAGCAGACATGTGGGAAATGTTGTTTATTAACTATATTATGAGATATAACTCTAATTTAAGGGAATAAAAACAAAAAGTTTGAAAATTGCTAAATTTTCATAATTTTCGACAAATTTTTGTTTTTTTCACAAATAAATGAAAGTCATATCGAAGAAGTTTTACCACTATCATGAATTACAATATGTCACGAGAAAACAATGTCAGAATCACCAGGATTCGTTGAAGCGTTTTAGAGTTATGACCTCATAAAATGACAGTGGTCAGAATTCTAAAAATTGGCCCGGTCACTTAGGTGAAAACAGGCTTCGGGGTGAAGAGGTTAATATCAGGGTGAGTTCTTATTGCTTCAGCAAGAGTCGCCATGGCTAGAGCAAATAATGCAGGTGATGGGGGCAGCCATGTTGTGTTCCTCTTTGAATATTAATGGCAAAGGTTGGGTGGTAGGGAGCTTTAGATCGGCAGTAGGGGTATGGTATAATAGTTGCAGGGTATTGATAAGATTGGATGGGAAACCGAATAATGAAAGAATCTGAAATAGAAAACGCCACGAGATGGAATCGAATGCTTTTTCTATATCTGACGCTAGCATCATTAGGGTATGGGCACACGTTGCGGATTTCATTGCGGATTTTTCCACCCAGAATCCGCAGGTTAAGCGACCTGCGTGTTACCTGCGGATTCCTTGTGGGTTTTCTGATTTTGTGTGGATTTTGCCTGCATTTTTACACCCACGGATTCCTATTATAGAATAGGTGTAAAACGCTGCGGAATCCGCCAAAGAATTGACATGCTGCGGAAAATAAACCGCTGTGGAAAATAAACCGCTGCGTTTCTGTGCAGAATTTTCTGCAGCATGTGCACTGCGGATTTGATATTCATAGGTTTACATGGTACTGTACACGGCATGGAAAACTGCTGTGGATCCGCAGCCAAATCCGCAACGTGTGCACATACCCTTAGTGGGGCTTTTCCTTGACTTGCTAGATGAAACTGAAATTTTTTATAATGTTGTCAGTGGCTTGTCTGTTGGGGATGAAACCTACTCACAATGAGTAAGTTCCGGAAGTTGAACATTTGTGATTCACTGTTATTATTGATGTAAATATGTTAAGGTGTAAGGATTTGGACTGTACATCTGTTCCTGTCTGCTGTTGCCCTCAGTTTGGTTACTTTTGCCCTTACCTAAGATGGAGTCACTGGCCTCACGGGGCCCATCTTGCTTCCTGTCAGACTTTCCCTGTTCCTGTCTGTGGTGTATATAAGAGAGCTCTGTATATTACTCATTGCTTGAGTATCTTGTTCCTGGACTTGTGATCAAGCTGGAAGAACTGCTATCTTGCTGGTTTCTTCTTTACCTTGGGATACCCCATCTGTCTCCGGATCTACATCTCTTCATCGTAAGACTTGTTTCCCTGGATCTGCTCTACACTCGTCTCTGCTGCTGGACTGTTCCCTGCTAGGAGGACTGGCCTGGTCTCCAGGTCTCTGGACCTGACATACTTGGACTTCCACTGTCTGTACACATGCTCTCTGCTTATCCAGCTCTGTCTGCTACTAACCTGCTGTCATAGCTGTTTACCTGCACACCATCATAAATATTCTTGAACTCTTAACCTGTTGTCTCTCGGCCTCTTTTCTGACCCATGATACTGATCTCCACTGCACTTAGCACTAAGTTTATAACATAAGGTCTATATTTAATGGTGAAATGGGACGATAGTTTTTTGTTAGCAGTGGATCTTGTTTGGGTTGGGTATAACACATGAATAGAATTTTAGTGGCATCTGTTTGCTTACAATAAGTAATTACAAAACATTTTGATATTTGTAGTTAGCACCTCAATATATGTTTTGTAATATGCTGTGGTGAGACTATCAGGACCTGGAGCTTTTCCATTTTTGAGGGTGTTTTACCACAAAGGATATCACCTCCTCAGTTGTGCCGGATTGGAGTTTCTGGGCTACTGAGTAAGATATCTTATTTATATGTCGAGTCTGAAAAAAATATTACATTAGGTGTGGTGAAGGAGTTTGCAGTTTAGAATAAAGTCTTTGGTAGTATGTGTGAAAGGTATTATATACACTGCTCAAAAATATAAAGGGAACACTTAAACAACACAGTGTAACTCCAAGTCAATCACACTTCTGTGAAATCAAACTGTCCAGTTATGAAGCAACACTGAATGTAAATCAATTTGTCCTGCTGTTGTGCAAATGGAACAAACAACAGGTAGAAATGATAGGCAATTAACAAGACAACCCCTATAAAGGAGTGGTTCTGCATTAGATTATTTATCTGTTCTCTTCCTATTTGGCTGTTGTTTTGGTCACTTTTGAACTTTGTGATTGCGGTCATCCCTAGTTTACAGTAGCATGAGGCTGTGTCTACAACCCACAGAAGTTGCTCAGGTAGTGCAGCTCACCCAGGATGGCACATCAATGTGAGCTGTGGCAAGAAGGGTAGCTGTGTCTGTCAGCACAGTGTCCAGAGCAGATACCAGGAGACAGGCTAGTACACCAGGACCAGGAAACGTGGAGGGGGTCATAGGAGGACAACAACCCAGCCACAGTACCGCTACCCCTCCTTTGTACATGGAGGATCAGTACCAGAGCCCTGAAAAATGACCTTCAGAAGGCCACTAACATCCATGTGTCTGCTGAAACTGTCAGAAACAAACTCCATGAGGGTGGTATGAGGGCCCAACGTCCACAAGTGGGTGTTGTGATTACAGCCCATCATTGTGCAGGGCATTTGGCAGATTCGACATTGGCGCCCTGTGCTCTTAACGGATGAGAGCAGGTTCACACTGAGCACATGTGACAGAGTCTGGAGATGCAGTGTAGAACGTTCTGCTGCCTGCAACATCCTTTAGCATGACCGGTTTGATAGTGGGTCAGTAATGGTCTGGGAAGGCATTTCTTAAGAGGGTCGCACAGCCCTCCATGTGCTAGCCAGAGATACCCTGACTGCCATTAGGTACCGGGATGAGATCCTCAGAGCCGTTGTGAGAGCATATGCTGTTACATTGGGCCTGGGTTTTTTCCGATGCATGATAATGCAATCGAGAACATCATGTCTCATTCCATCCACCAACGTTGCACCATCGACTGTCCAGGATTTAGCTGATGCTTTAATCCAGTTCTGGGTGGAGATCCTTCAGGAGAACATCTGCCACTTCATCAGGAGCATGCCCAGGCATTGTAGGGAGATCATACAGGCACGTGGAGTCCACAGACACTACTGGGCATAGTTTCCATGTCTTGAGGCATTTTTGCTGAAGTTGGACCAGCCTATAATTTGATCTTCCACTTTGATTTTGAGTATCATTCCTACTCCAGACCTCTATGGGATATTCATTTTGATTTAAAATGATCATTTGTATTTTTATTGTTCTCCATATATTCCGCTATGCAATGAATAAAGATTTGCAACTGGAATATTTCATGATAACACAAAACCCATACAATATTAGAATAAAAACACAAGACACCATATAATAGAAGAAAATGTTTGTGATGTTTATTTAGGGTCACCAAAATAGACTTTATAATAATTCAATAAATGAATGTTTAAAATATCAATAAATAAACCAATCCACCCAGAGAGCTGGGCGATTTCCCCTCAAGTAAAAACATCACAACAGTGAAGAACAATAAATATTTGGGGGAGGGAAGGTGGGATCTTCTTTTCTTCCTGTTAGATGAATGACACAACTGGCAACGAAGTAGGCCTTTTATAGATCAAATCTTCCTGGTTTTTTTATGACTCCACCAATCAAAACTCTGACAACTGCTCAGAACTGGAAAATACCTGCTTGTGACTTACATGGCTTACTGAGCTGACCTTTTAACCCTGGCCTGAAAGCCATAACCATATTAAAATACAAAAACCACTATGGCAAAAACTATTATTTAGGTTCTGTATTCCCATGAGACCCCCCTATATTCCTTTTCAGGGGAGGGCCACCATGGTAACACAAAACCAATACAATATTAGAATAAAAACACAACACACCATATCATAGAAGAAAATGGGCGTGATGTTTATTTAGATAACCAAAATAGACTTTATAATAATTCAATAAATTAATGTTTAAAATATCAATAAATAAACTTCCAATAAACCAATCCACCCAGAGAGCTGGCCGATTTTCCCAAATGCCATGACTCAATGAGGCATGACCCCCCACACCATAGCCATTTCTCAATCAATGACTGAAGATACAAATTAAAAATGTCCAGCCCAATATCTGAAAGATGGACCATATCACGTCTATAAATGCCAGGGGTAAAACCTTCTAAATCCAGGTGCCTAAAAGAAAACCATTAATCAATATCATAAATTTCTCCATTCCTTTATTGACTCTTCTTCGAATTTTCTCTAGAAATATTAAGTTAGGCCCAGACCAAATTAATCTAGGAACGATCTCTGGAAAAAAACTAAACAAAACATAAATGAGGGAAATCTAGCTTCAGACAGGAAAGATCCTTTCTAATTAATGACATAAGATTTAACGTTTTAATTTTTCCATGATCGTTCCCACCTAAATGAAATATAATAAGATCAGGATAAGGAAAACGAATACGGTAGCTAATTTTTTGAGTTCCATAGCTAAATTTATCCACATCATTCCCATAATGCTGTGCCAGAAAACTTGTAGTGAAGAGGAATTAAAGGACAGGTTCTCGGGATAAGAACTCTGGCTACCACTCTTCTGAGCCTAGAATATAAAAGAATGTCCAACAATCCAAACTACCAGGGGACCTGAAAGTGAATGTGACAATTAATAATCATAAAGATCATAGCGAACATATAATTTAAATCTTCCAGATTCCCTTCTGCCTATCCTCATAATTTTGTCATCACAAAAACCTAACCTAGAAGCTTCTGTAGCTGCTCCACTCCTAAACGACTGGGATGTAATTTTAAAGGGAATCTGTCACCCCAAAAATGGCCTATAAACGAAGGCCACTGGCATCAGGGGCTTATCTACAGCATGGCCCCAATGTATGCTGAAAGAGAAGAAAAACAGGTTATATTATACTCACCCAGGGGCGGTCCTGCTGCGGTCCGGTCCAATGGGCATCGCGGTCCAATGGGCATCGCGGTCCGGGTTCGGCGCCTCCCATCTTCATAAGATCACATCTTTTTGTCTTCTTGCCGCGGCTCCTGCGCAGGCGTACTTTGTCTGCCCTGTTGAGGGCAGAGCAAAGTACTGCAGTGCGCAGGCGCCGGGAAAGGTCAGAGAGGCCCTGCGCACTGCAGTACTCTGTGCAGCGCTTTTAGGGCTGAGGCAGTTGAACTCCGTATGGGAGGTGGAGCCGCATATTCATCACTGTAATGAGCGGCACCACGTGACCGCTCATACAGGACAAGCTGCGGCGCTGAGAGGAAGCATCGAGGGAGCTGGGTGAGTATTTTATTTCCAGCGGGCGGGCGCACAGGGGGTGGGAGGGGGGTGGTGACAAGGATCTTTTTAACCACAAAAAAAATTAAAAAAACAATGATTTTTCATTCCTTCTCTCCAGCGAACGCTGCTGGGAAGAAGGGATGAATGGCGGCTTCAGCACCCAAAGCAGGGGACAGCGCTTATCTCTAGCGCTGTCTCCTGCACGGTCCGTGTGGTACCCAGTCGGCACACGGGCGGCACACGGCTGCCGCATGTGTGCCACACTGATGTGCCATGTGAGCACACGGACACGGATAACTCCGGTACCGATTTTTCCGGTACCGGAATTATCTGGACGTGTGAGACTGGCCTAAGGGAACATACCCGACGTGTGTTTCACTTTGGCTTCTTTCCGTCCCGAAAGTTATAAAGTTCTGTGAAGCACCTGTGGGAAAAAATGCTCAACACACACCTAGATGAGTTCATCCAGCAGTTTAGTTTACAAAATGAAGTCACTTGTGGGAGTTTCTGCTGTTTTGCTACCACAGGGGTTCTGCAAGTGAGACATTATGTCTGCAATTTATTCTAGCCAAATTTACAATCCAGATACCAAATAGCACTTTGTCCCGTCTGAACCCTGTTGTGAACCCAAAGAACAGTTTTTGACCACATATGGGATATTGCCATGTTAGGATGAAATTGCATAATACATGTTAGAGTCCATATTTTCCTTTTACGCCTTGTGAAAATGAAAAAAAATCAGCTAAACCAATATTTTAGTAGAAAAAAAATATTTTTAATTTTTTTTCTATCCACTTTACCTTAATTCTTGTGTGGCACCTAAAGGGTTAACACATTTTCAAACAGCAGTTTAAAATAATTTGAGGGGTGCAGTTTTCAAATTTGTATCACTTCTGGGGGTCTTTCAATATATAGACCTTTGAGTCCTTTCAAACTTAATAGGTCGTTAAAACATTGGATTTGGAAATGTCCATGAAAAATTGCTGCTAAATTTTAACTGACAAAGTAGACATATGGAAAATGTTATTTATTAACTATTTTGTGTGCTACGACTGAGCATTAAAATTTTGAAAATCGCTAGTTTTTCTATATTTTCATAAACTTTTCAGATATTTTCCCAAAAAGACAGAAAACGTATTAACTTAAATTTACTGCTAACATGAAGTATAATGTGTCATGAACAAACTTTCTCAGAATCACCAGGATATATAGAAGCATTCCAGAGTTATTACCACATAAAGTTACCCTGGTCAGAATTGAAAATGGGGCTTGACCATTGAGCTCAAAATTCGCTATGTCACTAAGGGTTTGTCAGGACTCTGAACATTTTTTTACCTTTTGTGCATTACTGCCCTTTTTCAAGATGGCGTCTTTGGTCTCATGTGCACTGTGTCTTCCTGCTATAAAACTCCACCCCAGCCTTCAGTCTGTGCTAGAGTCTTCTGCCTTGCATCCAGCTCCTGACCTCTGATTACTCCCTGGCTATATACCTGCTCCTGTGAACCTGTGTGGAGATCCTGCTATTCTGCTCTGAGTTCCTGCTGCATACACCAGTTCCTGTAATCCTCCTTCATCTGCTGCTCGTGTTTACTTCCATCTGCATTTGCTGGACATGTAAGCATTTGCTGCTCTGCAAAAACCTGAGACTATTAACCAGGCCTCCCTGGTTGAGCTAAGATATTATTTGAACTGCCTTATAACATATCTATCTGTGTTTTGGACTAAGCAAGGACTTATTCGTGTCAAGTATCCTCAAGAATAATTGTGCTTCATAGACTTTCTGCGTGATTGCATTTTCCTCTGAAGTTTCCTATAGACTGCTGAGCTGCATTTGATATTTGCACCAAGTGTTGTGGACTTGAGTTTCTCTCTGCACCTGTTTGAATCACCGTGTGATAATATAGACTTTACCACTTATAAAACTGTGTCCTGTAGTTGTCTTGTTCCACGCAAAGAGTCTCCTGAGTTATCCCCTATAATTATTGCAGGGTTTAAACAACTATAGTGCTGCTCGTCAATCCAAAAGGTTAGTAAACTGGAAAATTTAAGAAAGTAAAAGTGAGGTTTTGTCTTTCTTAGGGCAGAGACGGACTGCTGTATAACTCGTGCAAAGATCGCATCGTAAACCTCGTACTGGGTGCCTGTTCTTCTGACCTGAGCTTGATAGCTGCATAGAAAAACATCACGCTGTCATGCTCAGGTCAGGAGAGGTGCCTGTACGGTTCGTGCAGTGTGATGCGGTCATCGCACAAGTTGCGTTATTGGCACCCATGAAGTGTGAGTACATAATGTCAAATATCTCCTGAAATAAATTAACCCCCTTAACGACCGCCGATACGCCTTTCTTGGTGGTAGTTAAGGGTACTTAAACCACAGCTCCGTTAATTAACAGCGCTGTGGAAAAAGTGTATAGCGCCCCCAAGAGTCGGATTTTCTCTGGGGTTTCAGCTGATGGAGGTAGACGAGACCCCAGAGAACACGATTCCTATTGGTTCATTTTGATCACTGTGATAGACCCTATCATAGTGATCAAAGTAAAAAAAAAAAAGTAAATGAACCCCCCCCCCTTTATCACCCCCTTAGATAGAGAAAATAGTGAGATAAAAAAAATTTCCATTTTTCCTTTAGGGTTATAGATGGGCTAAAGTTAGGGTTGGGGCTAGAGTTGGGGTTAGGGTTGGTTTACGTTTACCGGTGGGGTTATTGTTGGGATTAGGGTTAGGGGTGTGTTGGGGTTATGGGTGTGCTGGGGTTAGGTTGAGGTTAGGGTTGGGATTAGGGTTAGGGGTGTGTTGGGGTTAGGGGTGTGGTTAGGGTTGGGATTAGGGTTAGGGGTGTGTTGGGTTTAGGGTTCGAGTTTGAATTGGGGGGTTTCCATTGTTTAGGCACATCAGGGGCTCTCCAAACGCGACATGACGTCCGATCTCAATTCTGGGTTGAAAAAGTCAAATGGCGCTCCTTCTCTTCCGAGCTCTGCCATGCGCCCAAACAGTGGTTTACCCCCACAAATGTGGTATCAGCGTATGCAGGACAAATTGTACAACAACTTTGGTGGTCTAATTTTTTCTGTGACTTTTGTAAAAATAAAAAATTGGGGGCTAAAAAATAATTTTTGTGGAAAAAAACATATTTTTTATTTTCACAGCTCTGCTTTATAAACTTCAGTTTACTGTCATCAATGCCAAAGAGTGTGCAACCAAGTATTAATGAGGGGTGCCTTCATTGCTGCACATGCTGTTTATTCTGATTCTTCTTTGAAATTGCAAAATGTAAGTTGAAAAACAATGTTTTATTGATGTATTACTTTGGACCACTAATGAAAAAGTCCTGAGGATATAACTTTGGTATATTTTCATTTATTTATCCATGGAGTCTGTCAGTTTCTTAATCTGTTGACGATCCACTTTTTTGGCCACACCAACCACAGCCTCCCAGACACAGAGGTGATTGTTTTCCCTCACCATAAATCTCCCATTTTAGAATGGCCCACTAGTTCTCAGTGAGATTTTGGTCAGGTGAGGAAGGGGCTATGTCATTACTCTTTCATCTTTTTTGGCCTTTACCGGCTAGCTACTCAGTGGAGAACTTCAGTGCATGTGGTGGAGCATTGTTCTGCAAACAAATGATGGTTTTCTTGAAATAAATTATTTTTCCTGTGCCACTTCTTTAAGAAATAGTCTTCTAACATAACAACTGAAGGTAATAAGGAATACTGTAGGGGAGAAAAAAGCGCAAATAGGGTCTTATCCGGTGGAGATAGTAAGGTATGTAATCAGATTGCACTCACCTGACGTATCTTTACTTTAGAGCATGGAAACTCATCAGAGTTGACAGCTGCTGCAGATCCACTGGTCATGGAACCGATGACCAAAGAACGTAGTATTAAACTGGAGAAATTTGTGGATATCACCTGTGCTGCTGTACAAATCACGATCCACACGGTTGTAGGAAAGAATTGATGGTTTATTCACTCAACAGTAGTGTTGAGCATTCCGATACTGCAAGTATCGGGTATCGGCCGATACTTGCTGTATCGGAATTTCCGATACCGAGATCCGATACTTTTGTGGTATCGGGTATCGGGTATCGCAACAACATTAATGTAATAATGTGTAAAAAAGAGAATTAAAATAAAAAATATCGCTATACTCACCTGTCCGACGCAGCCGGGACCTCAGCGAGGGAACCGGCAGCGTTGTTTGTTTAAATTTTGCGCTTTTACTTGGTTACGTGAAGTCCCGGCTTGTGATTGGTCAGGGCGGCCATGTTGCCGGGACGCGGACCAATCACAGCAAGCCGTGACGAAATTACGTCACGGCTTGCTGTGATTGGTCCGCGTCCCGGCAACATGGCCGCCATTAACCAATCACAAGCCGTGACGTCACGGGAGGCTGGACATGCGCGTATTTTGAAAAGCGCGCGTGTCCAGCCTCCAGTGACGTCCCGGCAACATGGCCGCCATTAACCAATCACAAGCCGGGACGTCACGGGAGGCTGGACATGCGCGTATTTTGAAAAGCGCGCGTGTCCAGCCTCCAGTGACGTCCCGGCAACATGGCCGCCATTAACCAATCACAAGCCGGGACGTCACTGGAGGCTGGACACGCGCGCTTTTTAAAATACGCGCGTGTCCAGCCTCCCGTGACGTCACGGCTTGTGATTGGTTAATGGCGGCCATGTTGCCGGGACGCGGACCAATCACAGCAAGCCGTGACGTAATTTCGTCACGGCTTGCTGTGATTGGTCCGCGTCCCGGCAACATGGCCGCCCTGACCAATCACAAGCCGGGACCTCACGTAACCAAGTAAAAGCGCGAATTTTAAACAAACAACGCTGCCGGTTCCCTCGCTGAGGTCCCGGCTGCGTCGGACAGGTGAGTATAGCGATATTTTTTATTTTAATTCTTTCTTTTACACATTAATATGGTTCCCAGGGCCTGAAGGAGAGTTTCCTCTCCTTCAGACCCTGGGAACCATCAGGAATACCGTCCGATACTTGAGTCCCATTGACTTGTATTGGTATCGGTATCGGATTGGATCCGATACTTTGCCGGTATCGGCCGATACTTTCCGATACCGATACTTTCAAGTATCGGACGGTATCGCTCAACACTACTCAACAGATTTCGGGCTCCTGAAGAAGAAGTCATAATGACTTTGAAACGCGTTGAGTGAATAAACCATCAATTCTTTCCTACAACCGCGTGGATCGTGATTTGTACAGCAGCGCAGGTGATATCCATGAATTTCTCCAGTTTAACAACTGAAGGTAGGTTTGGAAGTTGATTTTGAGTAAAGCTTCAACCTGAAAAGGTCTGATTAGCTCATCTTTGATAATGCCAACCCATAGCAGTATCCCAATGCCACCTTGCTGGTGTTTGAGTCAAAGTTGGGGTGTGCACCCATTACTAATCCAGCCACCGGTCCATCCATCTGGTCCCTCTTGAGTCACTGTAATCTCATCAGTCCATAAAACCTCTCAAAAATCTGTCCAGATAATTCTTGGCCCAATTTTGATGTTTTAACATGTGTCTTGTTCACTGATAGTTGGGTTTCTGCCTTCTTTATCTTGGCCATGTTTCCGAGCACTGAACACCTTGTATTTCTGGGCACCAGGGAGTTTGCAGTTTTGGAATGTGACAGCACTGGAGGATTATTCTCAATTCTTTGGCTGTTAATGTGTATCTCTTTTTTTCCAATGACTGTTCGCTATTTGCAACAAAACTTTTGATGGTTTTGTGATCACGCCCCAATAGTGCTGCATATTTCTAAGGCTTCTTTCACACTTCCATTTTTACAATCTGCGCAGGATCCGTCAAAATGTTGAAATGACTGATCCTATGCAGATTGTAAAAAACGGGTGCAATGGGCCCGTCGAGGCTATGTGCACCTGTTGTGTATGCGTCTTCTTAGCGGTTTTCCGTTGCGAAAACGCATACACAACAAAACCCAGGTTATAAATAATTAAAAAATCGCAATATTCTCACCTCCCGGCGTCCCGCGTAGCGTTACCGATGCTCCCGGCAGCTGGCGTTCCCAGTAATGCCTTGCGTGCAATGACCTCTGATGACGTAGCGGTCTCGCGAGACTGTGACGTCATCGGGTTATTTCGCAATGCATCCATGGGAACGCTAGCTGCCGGGAGCATTGGTAACGCTGCACGGGACGCCGGAAGGTAAGAATATTGCGATTTTTAAAAATGTTGTTTTATTTTTAACATTATATCTTGTTACTATTGATGCTGCATAGGCAGCATCAATAGTAAAAAGAGAGAGAGAGCAAGCGAGAGAGAATTTCCCTGACGGGAAATTCTTCCACACAAGCTCAGTTTCAAAAGACGGAATCCGTCGCTGGATTCCAGCTTTTGACAGTGACGGATCCTGCGCCCATAGGCTTCCATTATAGCCAACAACGGACAACTCAGGATCTGTCACTGAGCGATTTTTCCGACGTACAGAAAAAACGTTCCTCTGAATGTTTTCTCCGCCCGACGGATAGCGATTGTCCGACGGATCCAGTGCACGACGGATGAAACGGATGGCCATCCGTCACTAATACAAGTATATGGGGAAAAAACAGGACGCAGCAGAAAAATTTGCTGGATCCTGTTTTTTCAAAAATCGACGGATTTCGACGGGAGCTAAAAGACGGAAGTGTGAAAGAGGCCTAAGACTTGTGAGAAGTTTTGACTTTTCAGAGGCAGTTAAATCTCTTTTTTGGTCCATTTTGCCTGAGGAAAACAAACTGCCTAATAATTCTGCACACCTTGATAAAGGGTGTTGTATCTTTAGGCCTCACCATCCACATTATACAAATACACCTCACATGATCTGCTTCATCCAATAAGCATTCTAGTTTATGCAGCTGTGAGTTGGTAAATCTGCATAAAACGATGATATGGTCAAAATACTCACCAAATAATTCTGCACACTGTGTGGGACTGCGCTGCTATCGTTTCATACTTTTTTGTAAATTTACCACTAAATTTGGGATTTAAACATTTTCAGTGTGAAACCCTGCATTCCCTCATCAGGAAAGCTCTGGTTCAGGGCCGAAAAAACGTAAATCTGTATTGACTTTAATAAAGGACTTCCCTTGGATTCAGATCCTAGAATCCTTTATAATAATAATAATAATAATAATCTTTATTTATATAGCGCCAACATATTCCGCAGCGCTTTACAGTTTAACAGTTTCAAACACAACAGTCATGGGTAACAATGTTAACAATACAGTAATAAAGCAAAATAAGACAAAATAAGATGACCCTGCTCGTGAGAGCTTACAATCTACAATGAGGTGGGGAGATACAAAGTACAGGTGTGTATTTACAATGATGTTTTTACAATGATGGTCCAGCTAATCCTTTACGTGTTTCCATTACATGTGTTTATAGGGAGAGGCCTATCACTAAAGGGGAATGGGGCAGAGAGAAAATCTATGATTACAGGTATGGGGTCATCATTAGGGGACTGGTGACTACTTACCTAAGCGCCCAATACCTTGTGGTATACAGTTGAGAAAGGTTGTGGACAGGCCAAAACGCTTCCTAACTGATCGATCAACACAAATATATTGTGAAGCTGTGTGTGCGATAAATTTGCCTAATAAAGATGCAGAAGAGCAAAAGAATAACTCGAGTCTTGGGAATTTTGCCCTCTATAAAGAGGTTTTCCAGACTAGGAAGAAAAGTCTGCAGTCAGCCTATGTGATTGCAGACTGCCCTGCCATGGCAGTATGGGATGTGTACATTGTCATTTTTGTCCATATGAATGGGCAGTCACATGACCTCATGTATGTGATTTGCATGCTGTGGTCACCTGCCATCTAGTCTCATCCGGCTTCTCTCAATACAAGATAATTGAGAGAAGCAGAGGAAAGTCTAGTCGGCAGGTGGCAACAAGTATGCAAATCACATACATGCTCTGAGGGACTGCCCAGGGGAATACAGTGACAGGGCACACTGTCACAATTCTGCAGTCTGCAGACACAGAGCAACTGCAGACTTTTCTTCCTAGAACGACAATATCCTAGGGACTTCTTGAAGTCTTTTAGTTTGTTGTTAATTCATGTTACTCATGCATTCACTTGAAATGATGTCCTAAATGAATGCCCTCGAGTCTCCATGACATTTTGTGTCTTGACACTGTTTTTGAGGCTCATCTACTGTCACTCTCTTACTCCTCCAGTAATAAAGTACGTACCAGTCTGCTGTGTTTGTCACTCTGCTTTGTTTCCTATTTACTGGCCCATTGCTATGTCTAAGGGCCCATTTAGGCTAACCGATGAGTGTGAAATGAGT
This sequence comes from Ranitomeya variabilis, assembly GCF_051348905.1. Taxonomy (NCBI): domain Eukaryota; kingdom Metazoa; phylum Chordata; class Amphibia; order Anura; family Dendrobatidae; genus Ranitomeya; species Ranitomeya variabilis. The sequence goes on along the minus strand of NC_135238.1, from coordinate 89,795,077 downwards.
GTAAGGATGCTTGTTTGCCCACAATTGGCCTGTCTAAACAGGCTAGCAAACACCCGACGAATGAGAAGAACAATAGTTCGTTGTGTTTGATGATTTTCCAACATTGGGTTCACCAGTGGATTGAGGGTGCATTTACACTGGGCGATTATCAGTAACGAGCATTCCCGGAAATGCTTGTCTCTTGATACTTGGCCCATCTAAACAGGTCAGCAAACACCCAAAAAATTAGCAAAATGGTTGTTAGGTGTGATGATATTTAATGATATTTAAACTGGCTTAAAAATCACTGTCAATGCAGCACATTGCTCCAAGTACACAGGATATTCTGTGCTCATGCAACAATGGTTCTGTGCACACAGATGTGTGTTCAGCCATTCTAAAAAGGCCATTAAATGATCACTCATCAGATTGCATGTGGTTGATCAATTATTATTTAATGGCTGCAAACAAGCCATCTAATATCCAGCATTAGTCATTCTATATTAATAGTAGCTATTGAAGTTAAACGGTTATTTCTATCTGGGTAGTTTGTGGCATATTTACAGGATATTTCACATATGTATTTGCCATAAATGTCCCAGATGGTACAACCCCTTTAAACATATCAGTCAATTTAGTTCTGCAATTTAAAAGTGTTTAAAATAGGAACATGCATCACTCTCCTAGCCACAATTATTAGGGTATGTGCACACGTTGCGGATTTCTTGCAGAAATTTCCTGAAGAAAACCGGAAATTCTCTGCAAGAAATCCGCATTTTTTTTTTTGCGTTTTTTTCCCGTTTTTTTTGCGTTTTTTTAGCATTCTGCAAGCGTAATTAGCTTGCAGAATGCTCCAAGCGATCTGTAGCATCGCTTGGAAAACTGACTGACAAGTTGGTCACACTTGTCAAACATAGCGTTTGACAAGTGTGACCAACTTGTTACTATAGATGCTGCTTTTGCAGCATCTATAGTAAAAGATAGAACGTTTAAAAATAATAAAAAAAATAAAAAAAATGCTTATACTCACCCGCAGACATCAGATCTCCTCACCGGCGTCCGTTCCGTATAGATGGTGTGTGCGCGCAGGGCCTTCCATGACGTCACGGTCACGTGAGCGGTCTCGACCAATCACAGGACAGTGACGTCATTCGGCAAGGTCCTTCACCGCACACCAGCTACAGGAACCAGCCAGCGTGCAGCACAGAGGCGGGAACACTTCGGGGGACATCGAGGGTGAGTATAGGACTATTTTTTATTTTAATTCTTATTTTTTTACCAATTATATGGTGCCCAGTGCGTGGAGGAGAGTCTCCTCTCCTCCACCCTGGGTACCAACCGCACATAATCTGCTTACTTCCCGCATCGTGGGCACAGCCCCGTGCGGGAAGTAAGCAGATCAATGGACCCCTAGGTGTGCGGAATCCCCTGCAATTCCGCATTTTAATGAACATGTTGCTTTTTTTTCCGCGATGCGATTTTTTCGCGGAAAAAAAGGCTACATTTGCACAAAAAATGCGGAATACACTGAAAATAATGGGAGGCATATGTAAGCGTTTTTTTCGCGTTTTTATCACGTTTTTATAGCGAAAAAACGCGAAAAAAACGCGAAAAATACTGAACGTGTGCACATATGGCCTTATAGTTGAACTATTTTAAGATCAATGACCAAACAGGAAAAAATAAAAAGCGCCAGCCGACAATTCATAAAGCATGGAAGGTGATAATGCAGATAAGGAAGCTCACATAGTGGGGGGAAGGCAGGTCGCCCAACCCCTGTATCATGGTGCAGAGGAACCCCGTCAGTTGTGGTGCTCACACTGCCGCCCCTCTGGATGTGGTGTGCAGCTCTGCATGTGCTGTCAGAATGTCAGGTCAGCAGAGTTGTGACACCGCCACATATCACTAACTCCTCTTGATGTGCGTTATGACGGATCACTCCCACGGATACCAGCGGGTACGGTCAAAATCATGTGTTATATTATAAGTTATGTGTTGTCAGCATAGAAACAATTGTAACACATTTTTTTGGGGGGACCCCCTTTCTTAGGCATAAAAGATATACAACTACAAACATGGAATGAGTTTTGACTCTTACATGAGTCTGCATGCACAAACTCATGTAAAAACGCACGTTAACGCAGCGTTTTTATCTGCATCATCTTGCGCATGACGCCAAAAAAACGCTGTGTTTGCATGCATTTTGGCATGCGTTTGTGTTATTTATGTGCATGCATTAGATAGGACAATGCTTTTCCAGGAGAATTTCCTTGACACAAGCCATGTCCAATGGGCGTGTCTCATGGAAATTCTCTATAAAGACCCTTGTACAGATGAAATCCTCATCTTTTGCTGCTGTATCCTGCTGCAAGACGGATCTTCGCATGGAGAGCTTATATCGTAATCTGGATTTGGATTTGAACTTGGCTTATACCTTTGCTGTTGCTTGTTATGAAGAAAGAAAAAGAGAAAGGCAAAGACGTCGTCATCACTTCTGGCTCAAGAGCCGTGGAACCTACCACTCGTTGTACACCGAGCTGCGTGCAAACCCTCAGAAGTTTTTCGACTACATCAGGATGTCGGAACAGAGCTTTGATGACTTGCTGCAATGTGTGTGAGGATCCATCACCAGGCACGAAACACCGCTACGGCAAGCAATTCCTGCTGAGGAACGTGTGTTGGTGACCATAAGGTACGTAGTTTTGAAAAAGAAACATCTATCATTAATATGATTGTTCTAAAAGCCATGTACTGATGTGTTTTTTTTTTTTTTTCCTTTTTTTTTCTAAAAGTCATGTACTGATTTTTTTCTTTTCCATTTTCTGTTCCGCAGATTCCAGGCTACTGGAGAAACATTATCATCTCTCCATTTCCAATTCCCCAATTCCGGATTGTAGTATCCACCCTTTCTGGGATTGTTGTAGACTCCTGCTGTGCTTTATGTGACGTTCTGGGTGCAGAATTCCTCCCCCAACCCACAATTGAACTGTGGCAGGAAAATGCTGCAAAATTTATGGAAATTTGTAATTTTCCTAACTGTTTGGGGGCTGTGGACGGCAAACACATTCACATTAGGAAACCAGTTGGAAGTGGATTCGAGTTTTTCAGTTATAAAAAATACTTTTCTATCGTTCTTATGGCGATTGCAGATGCTGACTGTAGATTTGTTACCGTTGACATTGGCTCTTTTGAACGAGGAAATGACTCAAAGACTTTTAAAAACTCTGACATGGACAAACGATTGTATAGTAATGATTTTAATTTTCCACCACCACAAAATCTTCCCAACACTGAAGGACTGCCAATGCCATTTGTTGTTGGGGATGAAGCGTTCCAAATGTGTACCAACCTCCTAAAACAGTACTCAAGTCGGGACATAAATCGCACAAAAAAGATTTACAATTACCGAATGACAAGGGCACGAAGAACTGTGGAGTGTGCCTTTGGATTGCTGGTCTCTAAATGGCGCATTTTGGGAACAGCCATTAATCTAAAAATTGATACTATTGATGAGGTTGTGAAAGCGTGTGTTGTTCTGCACAACTACATCCTGGCTAAAGAGCGACCAAACTTAGAACTAGATGAACCTGTTACTTCCACATTGCATGATTACCAAGATCGCCCTCTGAGGACTTCAGTGGAAGTTGCCCAAATGAGGTATACATTTTCTGCCTACTTTGTTTCTGATAATGGACGTCTGGCATGGCAAGACAAAATGGTTTAAGCTGCTAAAATGTATCTGTAATGTTAAAATGTACCTGTAATGTTAATGTACCTGTAATGTTATGTTTCAATTTACCTGTAATGTTAAAAAGTTCCTGTAATGTTTGGTGACTGAACTAATAAAACACATCTAGTTAAACACCTGTTCCAAGTTCCCTCAACAATACAATACACATAAGTGTGTTTGCAGTGATGGCGCATAAGTGTGGCTACGGCGCATACAGAGATAAAGAACACAGTGAATGTGCTAACAAAAGCAAAATTTTATTTAGCAATAAAAAATTAGAATAAAAAATTAACTTTGGGGAGTGTTGGAGGATAAAATAGGATGGACATGGGGGGTGTGGAGCTGGGATAATTGGCTAGCATGTGTGGATGATGAAGGGGTTCCGGGGAAGGGCCTAAAAAATGTGTTGGGTCTGGGAGGTCAAGGATGGAAGAACACACATTAGCACTGGAAGTGTGGGAAGGGAGAGACAAATTAGAAAACACAGACACATTGGAAGGTGAGGGTGGAGGTGGTAGGAGAGTTTTGGGGATACATTTGTTGGTCCTAGTCTTCTTGGTTTGCTGTGCTGAACTGGTACTGGCCTTCTGTTTGCTTCTTTTTTTCTTTGGGAGGGTAGGAGTGGTGGCTTGAGGCTGGTGTGCAGCAGGACTCGGCATGGTGGTGGAGGTAGACAGGTGTGTAGCAGGACTCGGCATGGTGGTGGAGGTAGACAGGTGCGTAGCAGGACTCTGCATGGTGGTGGAGATAGACAGGTGCGCAGCAGGACTCGGCATGGTGGTGGAGGTAGACAGGCATGCAGCAGGACTCGGCATGGTGGTGGCTTGAGGCAGGTGTGCAGCAGGACTCAGCATGGTGGTGAACCTGGTTAGTGGAGTGTTATGGACCTGGTGGTTAGGAGCACCTGGAATGACCTGATGAGTAAACTAAAAAAACGGAACTAGCTCTGGGAAGTGGGAACTCTGCTGACCGCAAACTCTACTCCTATCGCACACACTAGAAATAGCCGTGGAGCGTACCTAACTCTCATTAGACGCCTCTTCACAGCCTAAGAGCTAACTACCCCTAAAGATAGAAATATAAGCCTAACCTTGCCTCAGAGAAATGTCCCCAAAGGTAAAGGCAGCCCCCCACATATATTGACTGTGAGTTAAGAGGAAAGTCACAAACACATGAATGAAACAGGTTTTAGCATAGGAGGCCAGACTTACTAAATAGTCATAGGATAGTAAAAAATACTATGCGGTCAGCATAAAAAAACTACAAAACCATGCAGAGTATGCAAAAAGACCCCCGCACCGACTCACGGTGTGGAGGTGCAACACTGCACCCCAGAGCTTCCAGCTAGCAAGGAAACATCATGATAGCAAGCTGGACAAGAATTTAGCAGAGTCAAGAAATATATTCAGGCAGCAGTAACAACAAATGAACCAGCAGGGACTTAGCTTCTGCTGGAGTAGACAGGTCCTCAGAGAAGTCCAAGAGAGATCTGAACCAATTCTGATACATTGACAGCTGGCATCAGGTAACGATCTGAGTGGAGTTAAATAGGGAAGCAGCATAGCAACATAACGAGAGCAGCTGATAAAGTCAACCTAGTGACCAGCAGTTCCGCTCGAAGCCACCAGAGGGAGCCCAAGAGCAGAACTAACCAAAGTACCATTCATGACCACAGGAGGGAGTCCGAGAATGGAATTCACAACAGTACCCCCCCTTGAGGAGGGGTCACCGAACCCTCATCAGGGCCCCCAGGCCGATCAGGACGAGCCAAATGAAAGGCACGAACTAAATCGGCAGCATGGACATCGGAGGCAACAACCCAGGAATTATCCTCCTGACCATAGCCCTTCCACTTAACCAGGTACTGAAGCTTCCGTCTAAAAATACGAGAATCCAAAATCTTTTCCACCACATACTCCAACTCCCCCTCAACCAACACCGGAGCAGGAGGATCAACGGAGGGAACCATAGGCGCCACGTACCTCCGCAACAACGACCTATGGAACACATTATGGATGGCAAAAGAAGCTGGAAGGACCAAACAAAATGACACAGGGTTGAGAATTTCAGAAATCTTATAAGGACCAATAAAACGAGGCTTAAACTTAGGAGAAGAAACCTTCATAGGAACATAACGAGAAGACAACCAAACCAAATCCCCAACACGAAGTCGGGGACCAACACAACGACGGCGGTTAGCGAAACGTTGAGCCTTCTCCTGGGACAACGTCAGATTGTCCACTACGTGAGTCCAAATGTGCTGCAACCTGTTCACCACAGAATCCACACCAGGACAGTCAGAAGGCTCAACCTGCCCCGAAGAAAAACGAGGATGAAAACCAGAATTGCAAAAAAAAGGCGAAACCAAAGTAGCCGAACTAGCCCGATTATTAAGGGCGAACTCAGCCAATGGCAAGAAGGTCACCCAATCATCCTGATCAGCAGAAACAAAGCATCTCAGATAGGTTTCCAAAGTCTGGTTGGTTCGTTCGGTTTGGCCATTTGTTTGAGGATGGAAAGCCGAAGAAAAAGACAAATCAATGCCCATCTTAGCACAAAAGGACCGCCAAAACCTAGAGACAAACTGGGAACCTCTGTCCGACACAATGTTCTCCGGAATGCCATGAAAACGAACCACATGTTGAAAAAATAATAGCACCAAATCAGAGGAAGAAGGTAATTTAGGCAAGGGTACCAAATGGACCATCTTAGAAAAGCGATCACAAACCACCCAGATGACAGACATCCTTTGAGAGATAGGAAGATCTGAAATAAAATCCATTGAAACATGCGTCCAAGGCCTTTTCGGGACTGGCAAGGGCAAAAGCAGCAACCCACTGGCACGAGAACAGCAGGGCTTAGCCCGAGCACAAGTCCCACAGGACTGCACAAAAGAACGCACATCCCGTGACAAGGAAGGCCACCAAAAGGTCCTAGCCACCAAATCTCTGGTACCAAAAATCCCAGGATGACCAGCCAACACCGAGCAATGAACCTCAGAAATAACTCTGCTAGTCCATCTATCAGGGACAAACAATTTCTCCGCTGGACAATGGTCAGGTCTATCGGCCTGAAACTCCTGCAGCGCCCGCCGCAAATCAGGGGAGATGGCAGACAGAATTACCCCCTCTTTGAGAATACCAGCCGGCTCAGGGACTCCCGGAGAATCAGGCACAAAACTCCTAGAAAGGGCATCCGCCTTCACATTCTTAGAACCTGGAAGGTATGAGACCACAAAATCGAAACGGGAGAAAAACAGCGACCATCAAGCTTGTCTAGGATTCAACCGCTTGGCAGACTCGAGATAAGTCAGATTTTTGTGATCCGTCAAGACCACCACGCGGTGCTTGGCTCCCTCAAGCCAATGTCGCCACTCCTCGAATGCCCACTTCATAGCAAGCAGCTCCCGATTGCCAACATCATAATTACGCTCAGCAGGCGAAAAATTTCTAGAAAAGAAGGCACATGGCTTCATCACAGAGCCATCAGAACTTCTTTGAGACAAAACAGCCCCTGCTCCAATCTCAGAAGCATCAACCTCGACCTGAAAAGGGAGCGAAACATCTGGCTGACGCAACACAGGGGCCGAAGAAAAACGACGTTTCAGCTCCTGAAAAGCCTCAACGGCCACAGAGGACCAATTAACCACATCACCTTTCTTTGTCAAATCAGTCAAAGGTTTAACCACACTAGAAAAATTAGCGATGAAGCGACGGTAAAAATTAGCAAAGCCCAGGAATTTCTGGAGGCTCTTCACAGATGTAGGTTGAGTCCAATCATAAATGGCCTGAACTTTAACCGGATCCATCTCGATAGTAGAAGGGGAAAAAATGAAGCCCAAAAAGGAAACCTTCTGAACTCCGAAGAGACATTTAGACCCCTTCACAAACAAGGAATTAGCGCGAAGGACCTGGAATACCATTCTGACCTGTTTCACATGAGACTCCCAATCATCCGAAAAGACCAAAATATCATCCAAATATACAATCATGAATCTATCCAGATACTTTCGGAAGATGTCATGCATAAAGGACTGAAACACAGATGGAACATTTGAAAGCCCGAATGGCATTACCAGGTACTCAAAATGGCCCTCGGGCGTATTAAATGCTGTTTTCCATTCATCGCCCTGTTTTTTACGTACAATGTTATACGCCCCTCGAAGATCTATCTTGGTGAACCAGCTAGCCCCCTTAATCCGAGCAAACAAATCAGACAGCAGAGGCAAAGGGTACTGAAATTTGACCGTGATTTTATTGAGAAGGCGGTAATCTATACAGGGTCTCAGAGAACCATCCTTGTTGGCCACAAAAAAGAACCCTGCTCCCAACGGTGATGAAGACGGACGAATATGCCCTTTCTCCAAGGACTCCTTCACATAAGTCCGCATAGCGGCGTGCTCTGGCACGGATAAATTTAAAAGTCGGCCCTTAGGAAACTTACTACCAGGAATCAAATTAATAGCACAATCACAATCCCTATGAGGGGGTAGGACACTGGATTTGGGCTCATCAAATACATCCTGGTAATCCGACAGAAACTCAGGGACTTCAGAAGGAGTGGAAGCAGAAATTGACACCAATGGAACATTGCCATGTACCCCTTGACAACCCCAACTAGACACAGACATTGATTTCCAATCCAATACTGGATTATGAACCTGTAGCCATGGCAAACCCAACACGACCACATCATGCAAATTATGCAACACCAAAAAGCGAACATCTTCCCGATGTGCAGGAGCCATGCACATGGTCAACTGAGTCCAGTACTGAGGTTTATTCTTGGCCAACGGCGTGGCATCAATTCCCCTTAATGGAATAGGATACTGCAAAGGCTCCAAGAAAAAACCACAGCGCCTGGCAAACTCCAAGTCCATCAAATTCAGGGCAGCGCCTGAATCCACAAATGCCACAACCGAGTAGGATGACAAAGAGCAAATCAGAGTAACAGACAAAAGAAATTTAGGCTGTACAGTACCAATGGTGACAGACCTAGCGAACCGCTTAGTGCGCTTAGGACAATCAGAGATAGCATGAGTGGGGTCACCACAGTAAAAACACAGCCTATTCGGACGTCTGTGTTCTTGCCGTTCTGTTCTGGTCAAAGTTCTATCACATTGCATAAGCTCAGGCCTCTGCTCAGAGGACACCGCCAAACTGTGCACAATTTTGCGCTCGCGCAAACGCCGATCAATTTGGATGGCCAAGGACATTGACTCATTCAGACCAGAAGGCGTGGGGAATCCCACCATAACATCCTTAAGGGCTTCAGAAAGACCCTTTCTAAAAATTGCTGCCAGGGCACACTCATTCCATTGAGTAAGCACAGACCATTTTCTAAACTTTTGACAATATATCTCCGCTTCATCCTGACCCTGACACAAAGCTAGCAAGATTTTCTCTGCCTGATCCACTGAATTCGGTTCGTCATAAAGCAATCCAAGCGCCAGAAAAAACACATCTACATTAAGCAATCCAGGATCTCCTGGCGCAAGGGAGAACGCCCAGTCTTGAGGGTCACCACGCAACAAAGAAATAATAATTTTTACTTGCTGAATGGGGTCACCAGAGGAGCGGGGTTTCAAAGCAAGAAACAGTTTACAATTATTTTTGAAATTCAGAAACTTAGATCTATCCCCAGAAAACAACTCAGGAATTGGAATTCTAGGCTCTAACATCGGATTCTGAACTACATAATCTTGAATGCTTTGTACCCTTGCAGTGAGATGATCCACACAAGAGGACAGACCTTGAATATCCATATCTACACCTGTGTCCTGAACCACCCAGGGGTTAAGGGGAAAAGAGAGACAAAACACACTGCAAAGAAAAAAAAAAGGGTTCAGAACTTCTCTTATCCCTCTTTTGAGATGCATTCACACTTTTTGGCCAGCTGCACTGTTATGGACCTGGTGGTTAGGAGCACCTGGAATGACCTGATGAGTAAACTCAAAAAACGGAACTAGCTCTGGGAAGTGGGAACTCTGCTGACCGCAAACTCTACTCCTATCGCACACACTAGAAATAGCCGTGGAGCGTACCTAACTCTCATTAGACGCCTCTTCACAGCCTAAGAGCTAACTACCCCTAAAGATAGAAATATAAGCCTAACCTTGCCTCAGAGAAATTTCCCCAAAGGTAAAGGCAGCCCCCCACATATATTGACTGTGAGTTAAGAGGAAAGTCACAAACACATGAATGAAACAGGTTTTAGCATAGGAGGCCAGACTTACTAAATAGTCATAGGATAGTAAAAAATACTATGCGGTCAGCATAAAAAAACTGCAAAACCATGCAGAGTATGCAAAAAGACATCCGCACCGACTCACGGTGTGGAGGTGCAACACTGCACCCCAGAGCTTCCAGCTAGCAAGGAAACATCATGATAGCAAGCTGGACAAGAATTTAGCAGAGTCAAGAAATATATTCAGGCAGCAGTAACAACAAATGAACCAGCAGGGACTTAGCTTCTGCTGGAGTAGACAGGTCCTCAGAGAAGTCCAAGAGAGATCTGAACCAATTCTGATACATTGACAGCTGGCATCAGGTAACGATCTGAGTGGAGTTAAATAGGGAAGCAGCATAGCAACATAACGAGAGCAGCTGATAAAGTCAACCTAGTGACCAGCAGTTCCGCTCGAAGCCACAAGAGGGAGCCCAAGAGCAGAACTAACCAAAGTACCATTCATGACCACAGGAGGGAGTCCGAGAACGGAATTCACAACAGTGGAGGAACAGCCGGAAATGCCATGTGTGGCTGCTGGAAGTACAGAGTCTGCTGTATAGCCTGGCTGTAAGCAGCATGGCAGGCCTGCATCACATTCAGCTGGAGATCAGGCGTAAGGTTTTCCGACATGCCCTGCTCTATAGCATTAAAAAAATGTTGTGAAGGTCTCTGATGGTTGGCTTCCAGGCGGTCAAGGCGTCGGTTGACTTCCTGGAAAATTGAGTTCACGTGCGCAAACCCACTTTCCATTCTGTCTCTAACGGCCTTTAGGTCATTCTGAAAGACCGAGCCCATGTGAACAAACTCTGGCATGAGTGGCCTGTTCCAGGCCTTCTGTCGCTAGCGAGAAAAGCCAAAAAAATCAGTGGCAGAGGACTGGGACAGGGGGAAAACCTGAAGGACCAGCTGCCTGTTCTTCAGCTTGTGAAGCCTGCCCACTTGCTGCATCGCTGGTGGATGATTAGGACTGTTTGGTGGCTGTTCGATGAGGGGCCGCTCCAACAGAGGACGATCCAGGTTATGTTTGACAAAGAAATGAAAAACATTACTACAAAAAAATAACAATTTTTAAAGCGCCAACATATCCTGTTGAAAAGAAAAATTCAGATGTTTTACCATGGAATACAACACAAAAATACTTATATTCAATGACCAACCGCAGGCCTCAGGAAGGAGAGACTACGATGGTACTTGTATTTGGAAATCTTTCGAGCAGCACCACTCCGAACCCCACTCTCCTCTCTCATGTCCTTATTGAAGCTATCCTTCATCGAATGCCACCATACTTTGACTCTCTTCACTGTGAACGGGGAAAAAAAAAGAAATTGTAAAACAATGCACCGCAAGTTCACTGCCGCGTCAGACCACATTTTAATACTTACAAAAATCCTTTCTTGTGGCATGGCATGGCCCCAATCATCCAACAGCTATCTGGCCATTTCATCCCATAGCCGCCGAATGACCACAGTGTCTGAGTGCCGCTGATCCCGGGTGTCCCACAACGGGACTTGCTTCTGCACCAATGATATTTGGAGGTTGTTTTCAATGGTGGCTTCACGATGTGGAACCTAAAAATCAAAGAAACACAATATAGTTGTAAAGATAAAACAAAACAAAAACAGTCAAGAATAATTACCCGCCATCTTTCCACCTGAACTTGGGCCTGAGTCTGCTCCTACTCTGCCGCACTTGAACTGTTCTGTAAAGAAAACACATGATTTTACCACATGTGTCATATTGACAGTCAATACTTACCAATCAGTAGCAAATGTACTCACTTTATCAGTCTCCTGTCCGCTCTGGGAGGTATGCTCTTCACTGGAGGACATCTTTGATGAGGAATGCTGCAAGAGAGACAGAAGTGTGTACAGACTGCAGTGAGAGAAACAGACATCTTCATAGCTTCTATACTCACATCCTGAGTGAAATCCAGAGTCTTCAGATCAGCAAAGCAGTCTTCAGAGCAGTAATCAATCCCTTCCAGAGTCTTGAGAGTAATGGACTACCTGTCTCCAGACCCCCTTTTATACATCAGTGATTTTTTTCAGGTGGTAACATCGTTTCCTGGACATGAGTAGTGTGAAGTATGCATGCGTATCGAACGCATGCGTACGCATGTCCTAGCGTACCAATGCGTTCCCATAGACATTAATGCGTTTTTGTGACGCAGTCGTCCGCATGCGGACGATTGCACAATATGTGTCGCCACAAAAAATGCAACATGTTGCATTGACCGGACCCCGCCGCAGGCCACAAAACAACGCACGCGTACGTATCCGCAAGCGAACACATGCAAATGCATGTCCCTTCGTACACCATGTTAAATATATGTATGCATGACGCATGCGGATCTATGTGGATCAAACGCTGCGCGCACAGACGCAAATGTGAAATCAGCCTTAACCATTCCTGATGCAGCGTGTTGCCAACACCATATTGCAAAGAAAAAATCTTTAAAATAACGAAAACTAAAAAGAATAAAAATAAATACCCCTGTTATACGACTTTCTCCACAGACAGGTTTAACCCTTTGGGGCTTAGGCAGTCAAGTCTAAAAATCCAATACATCTCTCTTCTGCAGAGATTTCTATATCTGGCTAATGATGGGGGATCTGTTCAATGGGTGTGACTCTTAACATATTATAGTCACTGTTATGCTCTAAAGAGTGGTGTTGTGAAATACTATGACTTTTCATTTTGTGTTGTATCTGTGTTTATTCAGTCTTTCTCTTAAGGATATAGTTATTCTGCCTATGTATTGAAGGCCACATGGGAATTCCAGCAAATAAATGTTAATTTGCTACTGCAGTTGAGGAATTGATTTACCATATTGTTCGGACTATAAGATGCACTTTTTTCTCTCAAAGTTAAGTGGAAATTGGGAGAGCGTCTTATAGGCTGAATGTAACTTATTGGGGAGGGCGGAGGCAGGAGGCAAGGGATCCCACGTCCCTTGGACTTAGAGGAGGGGCTGTTCAGAGGTACGGCTTTGTGGGGTGATGCTGCAAGTCCCCGGCTTTTAAGAGGGGGTGTTCTTCTGTTCTCGGTGGTGCAGGGGCTGCGCTGACATTTTATGACAGCCCGGAGCCCCCACACTTCCATGATTTCTATGCGATAGACTTCGGGAAAATGTCCGTTGGAGGCTGCGCATGCGCAGATTGAGATCTCGGCTCCTGAGATCGAAATCTGCTCATGCGTCACCTCTGGTGGCCATTTTCACAGAGTCCACCACAAACCGTAGAAGTGCGGGTTCTCTGGGCTTTCACAAAATGTTGGTGAAGCCTACGCACCACTGAGCACCACCGAACACCCCTTTCGACCAGCCTGGGGTGGGACTCGTAGCATCACCCCTGCAGCATTGCACCTCTGAACACCTCCTGTGATCCCTCTCCACCACCACCACTGCCGCACCTCAGCAGGTAAACTGAATTCGGACTGGAAAACGGACCTCCATTTGAAGCTTTACATTTTTTTCCCTATTTTCCTCCTAAAATTTGGGCTGTGTCTTATGGTCCGGTGCATCTTATTGTCCGAAAAATGCGGGTATATCAAAAATCTCCCCCATGACGTTACTCTTAAAGGTTTTCTGTCTGTGTGTAATGCACCCACATGAGTCACATTTTTCGCCTCCACATTTAAAAAAACCGTTTGAACTAAGTAAATTTTTGTATTTTCTAGTGCAATCCCCTTTCTTCAGTTTTGAATAGGAGGGAGCTACTATATCTTTGATAGTTCTCATTCTCCTAACAGCCATTCGTGGTCTTATATTTATAACCTTTTTTGTATTTATTTCCCTCCAATGGGGGACCTATTTCTTTACTGGCCCAAAATGTAAAATCCCTATAACAATAATTGACTCTTGGCTGGCTACAAAAAGCATTTACAAGCTATGATACTTTCAAAAGGGGGTGCTACTAGGTACTAACCATGCAGGGTGCCCAAACTTTTGCATCAGCCCATTTTACTTTTTGCAATTTTTAAAATGTAAAAGATGAAAATATATATATCTTTCTCCTAAAATACAGAGGAAATGTGTCATCTTTAACGTTAGGCCTTTTAGAGATCATTTCATCTTCAACTTACCGTATATAGTCGAGTATAAGCCGAGATTTTCAGCCCATTTTTGGGGGGCTGAAAGTGCCCCTCTCGGCTTATACTCGAGTCATTGACGCAGGAGGTCGGCGGGGGAGTGGCAGCTGTCAAATCATACTTACCTGCTCCCGGCGCGTCTCTGCACGATCCTGCTTCTCAGGCGCATTCAGCTTCTTCCTGTATTCAGCGGTCATGTGGTACCGCTCATTAAAGTAATGAATATGGATGCATATTCATTACTTTAATGAGTGGTACGATGTGACCGCTGAACACAGGAAGACGCTGCGGGCGCCGAAGATCACCTGTCAGTGAGAAGCTGCCAGGGACCGCGCCGGGAGCAGATGAGTATAATGGGGACTGGAGGGTGAGTATTGCGCAATATTCACCTGTCCGCGTTCCACCGCTGGGCGCCACTGTGTCTTCTGCATCCTCTGCCTTCAGGTCAGAGGGCGCAATGACATGATTAGTGTGCGTGCCGCCCTCTGCCTGAACACAGCGACGTCCAGCGGTGGAATGCTGACAGGTGAATATTGCAAGAGCCGGGGGCCTGCTCAGGACAAGAGGGGAGTATGGCAGCAGCCGGCTATGGGGCAAATGTTTCTATGGATCATCTTATGGGGCCATAATCAACCTATGCAGCATTATATGGGGCACATTATCTATGGAGCATCTTATGGGGCCATAATCAACCTATGCAGCATTATATGGGGCATATTTTCTATGAAGCATCTTATGGGGCCCATCCATCATAAACTTTATGGAGCATTTTATGGGGCATGTTTTATTATGGAGCATCTTATGGGGCCCATCATGAACTGTATGGAGCATTACACTGGTCAACAGCATTTTTGGTGCCAAAGATATTTCATCGAATTTAGGGTATTTTTGGGGTGCTGATTCTGAATATGTCATCAGTTTTGCCAGATTGGCTCAAGTTTTTGAGATTTTTGGTATCTTATTTATAGCACTTGTTGCTAAATGCGACGCATCATCTCATTAATTTCTTTGGATTAGTACTTGAACTGAGCAGTTCTCAATATAGTTTTGTGTTAATTAGTGTTCTAAAAGTTTGTTCATAGCTTGATTTTTGCACTAACTTTATGTTGTTGTCTGTTTTCCAGTGAAAAGCATGAACTCATCAAGAAGAAGTTGTCTTAACGATCCAGACTCATTCTGTTACATTTGTGGTGAATACACACTGCCAAAACATAGAAGAAACATAACAGACTTTGTAAAAAAAGTGTATTTTGCCTATTTTGGGGTTATGCTTGGGGACCAAGACAAGTTTTGGGCACCACACATAGTGTGCAAAGCATTTATCGAATTATTACGAAAATGGAGCAAAGGACAAAGAAAAAGCTTCAAATTTGGTGTTCCAATGGTGTGGAGAGAGCCAAAAAATCATCATGATGACTGTTATTTATGGTAAACACAGGTACAGGCACATCTTCACAATGAGGGACAGGCCTTCTTGCAGATTCCATGTTACTCCCATTTTCGTTTCTTATGCTTATTGAGTCCTTGCACTTGCACTGCACAGAAATAACAGTCATCATGATGATTTTTTGGCTCTCTCCACACCATTGGAACACCAAATTTGAAGCTTTTTCTTTGTCCTTTGCTCCATTTTCGTAATAATTCCATACATGCTTTGCACACTATGTGTGGTGCCCAAAACTTGTCTTGGTCCCCAAGCATAACCCCAAAATAGGCAAAATACACTTTTTTTACGAAGTCTGTTATGTTTCTTCTATGTTTTGGCAGTGTGTATTCACCACAAATGTAACAGAATGAGTCTGGATCGTTAAGACGACTTCTTCTTGATGAGTTCATGCTTTTCACTGGAAAACAGACAACAACATAAAGTTAGTGCAAAAATCAAGCTATGAACAAACTTTTAGAACACTAATTAACACAAAACTATATTGAGAACTGCTCAGTTCAAGTACTAATCCAAAGAAATTAATGAGATGATGCGTCGCATTTACCAACAAGTGCTATAAATAAGATACCAAAAATGTCAAAAACTTGAGCCAATCTGGCAAAACTGATAGCATATTCAGAATCAGCACCCCAAAAATACCCCAAATTCATTAAAATATTTTGGACACCAGAAAAAAAATTTTTTTTTGTTGACCTGTGTTATATGGGGCTCCTGATTCAATATGGATATTCAAAAACACGTAACCTACTGATGTCTCAATTAATTTTACTTTTATTGGTATCTATTTTTACTTTTGAAATTTACCAGTAGCTGCTGCATTTCCCACCCTAGGCTTATACTCGAGTCATTACGTTTTCCCAGTTTTTTGTGGCAAAATTAAGGGTCTTGGCTTATACTCGGGTCGCCTTATACTCGAGTATATACAGTAACTGTTCACAATAACAGTAATTTTAATGTGTGTGTGTATGTATGTGTGTATATATTTATATAATATTGCCAAAGTTATTTTTACCCATAGTTAACTGTGCCTAAATAAGGTCACCAAACTGCAACAATCTTTTCATGTGTGGTGTTTATTGCTTTTTGGGGGGTACATAAGTTTTTCATGTACATTTTCTATTTTTATGTATATATGCCTGCCTGTCATATTCCTCAAAACTTAGGACTGATGGTACCTAGAAAACTGATGGTGCCTAGTATGCCGGAAACACTTCGTTTCTGGAGAGGCGCAGTGAGGCCATATTCCACAGCGAGTCCGTCATTAAGGACTATCTCTGTAATATGGCTAAGTACATATATCAGAAATAAAGGAGGATAAAATCCATGAGATGACTACTAAATAGTCCTTTAACCCCTTCACCCCGAAGCCTGTTTTCACCTTCCTGATCAGGCCAATTTCTACAATTCTAACCACTTCTATGGATCCCATTGATTCTGAGATTGATTTTTTGTGACATATTGTACTTCATGATAGTGGTTACATTTTTTTGATATGACTTACTTTTATTTGTGAAAAAATCGGAAAATTGGCGAAAATTTAGCAATGCTCAAACTTTTAATTTTTCTACCCTTAATTCAGAGAGTGTTGTCACACAAAATAATTAATAAATAACATTTCCCACATGTCTACTTTATATCAGCATAATTTTTGAAACATAATTTTTTTGTTAGGAAGTTGCAAGGGTTAAAAGTTGAGCAGCGATTTCAAATTTTTACAACAATTTACAAAACCATTTTTTTCTTAGGAACCACCTCACATTTGAACTGACTTTGAGGGGCCTATATGACAGAAAATACCCAAAAGTGACCATTCTAAAAACTGTACTCCTCTAGGTACTCAAAACTGCATTCAGGAAGTTTATTAACCCTTCTGGTGTTTCACAGGAATTAATAGAATGTGGGAGGAGAAAATAAACATTTAACTTTTTTCACAAAAAATTTGCTTTAGACCCAATTTTTGTTACTTTCATAAGGATAACAGAAGAAATTGCACCATATAATTTGTTGTGCAATTTCTCCTGAGTACGCCGATGCACAATATGTGGAGGAAAACTACTGTTTAGGTGCACAGCAGGCCTTGGAAAGGAAGGAGTGCCATTTGACTTTTTTAATGCAAAATTTGCTGGAATAATTAGCAGATGCCATGTCACGTTTGGAGAGCCCCTGATGTTCCTAAACAGTGGAAAACCCCACAAGTGACAACACCGTGGAAACTAGACCCCTCAAGGAACTTATCTAGATGTGTGGTGAGAACCTTGAAACCTCAGATGTTTCACAGAAGTTTATAATGTTGAGCCGTGAAAATAAAAATAAAATTTTTCCTACAAAAAATGTTTTTTAGCCCCAATGTTTGCATTTTCACAAGTGTAATAGGAGAAAATGGCCCCCAAAATCGGTTGTGCAATTTCTGCTGAGTACACAGATACCCCAGATGTGGTCAAAACTACTTTTGATGCGCAGTTCAAAGCTCAAAAGGGAAGAAGGTCCATATTGGAGTTCAGATTTTGCTGCACTAGTTTGTCACTGAGGTACCAGAACCCCCCATAAGTGACCACATTTTACAAACTACACCTTACAATGAATTAATCTAGGGGTGCAGTGATCATATTGATACCACAGGTGTTTCGCAGAATTTTAAACCATTGGGCAGTGAAGAAAAAATAATTAAATTTTTACCACCAAAATTTTGTTTTAGCCCCAAATTTTACATTTTCATACTGGGAAATGGGTAAAAATGGCACCAAAATTTGTCCCACAGCATTATGTCATCCACATTGCACCCATGCTATATGATGTTCCCACACAGCCTCCTAACAAAGTATTATGTCACCCACATAGCACACATGCTGTATGATGTTCCCACACAGCCTCTTAACACAGTATTATGTTCTCACAGAGCACACATAGAGAATGATGTACCCACACAAATTGATGTAAAAAAAACTACTCGCCTAACCCCTTTCCCCTGCAGCTCCTATCTGCCCTATATTTACCCCAAACGTATTCTCCTGCTTTTTAGAATTTAATAATTTTTTTATTATTCAATATCTAGATAAGAGCATCATCATTTTATGCCCCTTTATGACACCTCATTGGATCAGTTTCCTGTAATAACCATACCATTTATTATTTTATTTTTTTCTATCAGTGGTAAAATGAAAACCATAATCTGATTGATGACTGTGACAAACACCTTCATTATGTCACTGCAGTAGTTGTTAAATGAATACTTAAATATTAGTATTATACAGTGGATAATGATAGTTTCATACGAAAAGCAAATAATTGTTCAAATAACAGGGGCACAAAGTGACCAAATAATACAGCAGATAGCCGCTTTCCCATGCTGCCATTCAGCTATTTCTGTGGCGCACTTTCCCTAACTAAAAATAAAAACTTGGCTGACCTTTCTCTGCATCTGTTTGTCCAGTGACAAGAAATATTTTAGCAAAATAGCTTTTTAGCTTTACATAATAAAAGCAAACTTGAAATTTATGACTTTTTCTAGTGCTCCAACTACAATGTATACAGTTTCTTCAACAGAGAAATGCAAAATAAATGGAAAAAATATGTGAATTATAAAAACAATAAACTGTTGCATTAAAAAGAACCAGTCATGTTGGACACCATGTCTGATCTGCCAGCACCATGTTTTTGTTTTGTTTTTTTATTTAAATCCCAGCTTATTCTTGCCTCCGAGGTCCAGTGGGCGGTCCTAATCAGTGATTGACAGCTATGACTCTATCAACGCTTAGACACTTTCATAAACCTCTCTAGGGAACTTTTCACACTTTTACCTTTTTGTAAAATTTTTGTAGTAGTTTGAATAGTATGTACAGTTCTGGGCACTAGTATAAAAAGAATGCAGGGATGTAGCAGGCGGGGCATTTCATCTTGGGCTCAGCTGTCTGAGGTGTCTACCCGGTGGCTGCATTTTGCTGCCCCCTGTAGTGGGGGTCAGCTGTTCCCTGAGCCGGCTGTCAAGCTGACAGCCAGCTTGGAGAAGGTGCAGCCTGAGTACATTTGAAGCACTGACTGCTGGCACTTCTGGGTCATGGCAAAATCAGCAGCACGATCAGGTCATGTGATCACATTGCTGACGTCATTCCTCGGCGCTGCATAGGCGGCAGAAGTTTGGTGTGATAAGTACTCCAATGAAGATGAAGACACCAAAGAGTTATTGTTATTAGGTGAAGGGGGAAGAAATTTGAGTATACTTTGTGGCCAGAAGTTTACAGATTGAATACTTGGGCTCACATGACCACTGGCAAGGGAGAATCCTAAAAGTGTGCAGTGCATGTACTGTGAGAATTCAGAAGCATGCAGCCACCTAGAGAGACTGCAGACTTACATTTCAAACCTGGACTAGCCCTTTTATTATAAAACTAGATGAAGGCCCGATGCTATCGCATCGGGAGGGTGGTGACGTCCCAATGCGGGCAGGCAATCCTGTGGCGGCCTGGATCCCAGCGGTGGGGAGGGGTTCTTGTGGTGGTGGAGTCTCAGCAGCGGGGGGTCCGTCGATGACCCGCTGGTGGTACTGCGCAAGAGCAAATATGACGGTCGGCGTACCGTACCACGGCATGGTGGATTGTGGGATTCGAGGACGTCCAGACGGAAGTGGATGACAGACAATTTAAGGTAATTACAGGTCCTTCTCAAAAAATTAGCATATAGTGTTAAATTTCATTATTTACCATAATGTAATGATTACAATTAAACTTTCATATATTATAGATTCATTATCCACCAACTGAAATTTGTCAGGTCTTTTATTGTTTTAATACTGATGATTTTGGCATACAACTCCAGAAAACCCCAAAAACCTGTCTCAATAAATTAGCATATCAAGAAAAGGTTCTCTAAACGACCTATTACCCTAATCTTCTGAATCAACTAATTAACTCTAAACACATGCAAAAGATACCTGAGGCTTTTAAAAACTCCCTGCCTGGTTCATTACTCAAAACCCCCATCATGGGTAAGACTAGCGACCTGACAGATGTCAAGAAGGCCATCATTGACACCCTCAAGCAAGAGGGTAAGACCCAGAAAGAAATTTCTCAACAAATAGGCTGTTCCCAGAGTGCTGTATCAAGGCACCTCAATGGTAAGTCTGTTGGAAGGAAACAATGTGGCAGAAAACGCTGTACAACGAGAAGAGGTGACCAGACCCTGAGGAAGATTGTGGACTGAGTCTGGTGTGGAAACATCCAGAGCCACCGTGCACAGGCGTATGCAGGAAATGGGCTACAGGTGCCGCATTCCCCAGCTAAAGCCACTTTTGAACCATAAACAGCGGCAGAAGCGCCTGACCTGGGCTACAGAGAAGCACCACTGGACTGTTGCTAAGTGGTCCCAAGTACTTTTTTCTGATGAAAGCAAATTTTGCATGTCATTCGGAAATCAAGGTGCCAGAGTCTGGAGGAAGACTGGGGAGAAGGAAATGCCAAAATGCCTGAAGTCCAGTGTCAAGTACCCACAGTCAGTGATGGTGTGGGGTGCCATGTCAGCTGCTGGTGTTGGTCCACTTTGTTTCATCAAGGGCAGGGTCAATGCAGCTAGCTATCAGGAGATTTTGGAGCACTTCATGCTTCCATCGGCTGAAATGCTTTATGGAGATGAAGATTTCATTTTCCAGCACGACCTGGCACCTGCTCACAGTGCCAAAACCACTGGTAAATGGTTTACTGACCATGGTATTACTGTGCTCAATTGGCCTGCCAACTCTCCTGACCTGAACCCCATAGAGAATCTGTGGGATATTGTGAAGAGAAAGTTGAGAGACGCAAGACCCAACACTCTGGATGAGCTTAAGGCCGCTATTGAAGCATCCTGGGCCTCCATAACATCTCAGCAGTGTCACAGGCTGATTGCCTCCATGCCACGCCGCATTGAAGCAGTCATTTCTGCCAAAGGATTCCCGACCAAGTATTGAGTGCATAACTGAACATTATTATTTGATGGTTTTTTTGTTTGTTATTAAAAAACACTTTTATTTGATTGGACGGGTGAAATATGCTAATTTATTGAGACAGGTTTTTTGGGTTTTCAGGAGTTGTATGCCAAAATCATCAGTATTAAAACAATAAAAGACCTGACAAACTTCAGTTGGTGGATAATGAATCTATAATATATGAAAGTTTAATTGTAATCATTACATTATGGTAAATAATGAAATTTAACACTATATGCTAATTTTTTGAGAAGGACCTGTATATAAATAGGTGAAGCCCTGTAGCATGTCAATCCTAACAGCGTGCAATATACTCACTGTCAGTGTCACATACACACTTCTCAGCATGTGACGTTCGCCTGCACAGGTTAATTTATCCGCTGTCACTCAATCCAGCTCTCTACCTCTATTTTAGGCTATAAAGTGAGCATAAATCATACCCTGACTCATCAAGCACACCCCGATTTCTTAACACGCTGCCATCCCTCGTCAAACACACAAAGTGATAAGTCCCCGAAATATGTTACAGACAATCAAAAAGTCATACTTTCTCTGAAGGTCTACATATTAGAGCATACAAAGGTCAAACTTTTTAAGATTTTAAGCTTTAATCTAAAATATATAGTGGGGGAAATAATTATTTGATCCCTTGCTGATTTTATAAGTTTGCCCACTAAGACATGAACAGGCTATTATTTTAAGGGTAGGTTAATTTTAACATTGAGAGATTAGAATATCAAAAATAAAATCCAGAAAATCACATTGTATAAATTATATAAATTTGCATTTTGCAGTGAGAAATAAGCATTTGATCCCCTACCAACCATTAAGAGTTCTGGCTGCTACAGACCAGTTAGACGCTCCTAATCAACTCGTGACCTACATTAAACACAGCTCTCTTATCAAGTTACCTTTATAAAAGACTCCTGTCCACAGACTCAATTAATCAGTCAGACTCTAAACTCTACCACATGGGCAAGACCAAAGAGCTTTAGAAGGATGTCAGAGACAAGTTCATAGACCATGCAAAATCTCACCTCGTGGGGTATCCTTGAATATGGGGAAGGTGAGAGATCAGCCTAAAACTACACAGGGGTAACTTGTTAATGATCTCAAAGCAACTGGGACCACAGTCACCAAGAAAACCATTGGTAACACATTACGCTGTAAAGGTTTAAAATCCTGCAGTGCCCGCTAGGTCCCCCTGCTCAAGAAGGCACATGTGCAGGCCTGTCTGAAGTTTGCCATTGAACACCTGGATGATTCTGTGAGTGATTGGGAGAAGGTGCTGTCATGTAAGACAAAAACTGAGGTCTTTGGCATTAACTCGACTCGCTGTGTTTGGAAAAAGAGAAATACTGCCTATAACCCAAAGAACACCATCCTGTTATGACCCCAATGGCAGAGGGTCTCTGCAATAAATACCAAGTCTGCAAACACAAAAAACCAGCTCATAGGGCAGTGGTAACTGGGCTGACCGTATAGCTAATCCTAGCACCACAAATAGCAGCAGCCGGGGAACGTGCCTACGTTGGTTCTAGACGTCTCGCGCCAGCCGGAGAACTAACTAACCCTAGAAGGGAAAAGATAGACCTTTCTTGCCTCCAGAGAAAAGACCCCAAAAGTTGGATACAAGCCCCCAACAAATAATAACGGTGAGGTAAGAAGAAAAGACAAACGTAAGAATGAACTAGGTATTTAGCAAAGAGAGGCCCACTGACTAATAGCAGAATATAGTAAGATGACTTATACGGTCAGCAAAAACCCTATCAAAAATATCCACGCTGGATATTCAAGAACCCCCGAACCGTCTAACGGCCCGGGGGGAGAATACCAGCCCCCTAGAGCTACCAGCAAAATCAGGAATCACATTTAGTACAAGCTGGACAAAAAATAAGAGCAATACAAATAACCAAAAAACAAGGAAGCAAGACTTAGCTTAATTTTGCATGAACCAGGACCAGCAGACAGGAGCAAACAGAAAGGACTGATTACAACGATGCCAGGCACCAGACTAAGAATTCAGGAAGTTCATATAGCAACACCCCTGGACTAACGACCCAGGTGGGTGCCAAACTAGGGAAAGACAATCCCAGAGTCATACCACTAGTGACCACAAGAGGGAGCCAAAAAAGTCTAATTCACAACAGTACCCCCCCTTTAAGGAGGGGTCACCGAACCCTCACCAAGACCACCAGGGCGATCAGGATGAGCAGCGTGAAAGGCACGAACTAAATCGGCCGCATGCACATCAGAGGCAACCACCCAGGAATTATCCTCCTGACCATAGCCCTTCCACTTGACCAGATACTGAAGCCTCCGTCTGGAGAGACGAGAATCCAAGATTTTCTCCACCACGTACTCCAACTCGCCCTCAACCAACACCGGAGCAGGAGGCTCAACAGAAGGAACCACAGGTACAACGTACCGCCGCAACAAAGACCTATGGAACACGTTGTGAATGGCAAATGACACCGGAAGATCCAAGCGAAAGGACACAGGATTAAGGATTTCCAATATCTTGTAAGGACCGATGAAGCGAGGCTTGAATTTAGGAGAGGAGACCTTCATAGGAACAAATCGAGAAGACAGCCATACCAAATCCCCAACACGAAGTCGGGGACCCACACCGCGGCGGCGGTTGGCAAAACGCTGAGCCTTCTCCCGTGACAACTTCAAGTTGTCCACCACATGATTCCAAATCTGCTGCAACCTATCCACCACAGAATCTACCCCAGGACAGTCAGAAGGCTCCACATGTCCCGAGGAAAAACGAGGATGGAAACCAGAGTTGCAGAAAAATGGCGAGACCAAAGTAGCGGAACTAGCCCGATTATTAAGGGCAAACTCAGCCAACGGCAAGAAGGTCACCCAATCATCCTGATCCGCAGAAACAAAACACCTCAAATAAGCCTCCAAAGTTTGATTAGTTCTCTCCGTTTGTCCATTAGTCTGAGGATGAAAGGCAGACGAAAACGACAAATCAATGCCCATCTTAGCACAAAAGGATCGCCAGAACCTGGAAACAAACTGGGATCCTCTGTCAGACACGATATTCTCAGGAATGCCATGTAAACGAACCACATTCTGAAAGAACAAAGGAACCAGATCGGAAGAGGAAGGCAGCTTAGGCAAAGATACCAAATGGACCATCTTGGAAAAGCGATCACATACCACCCAGATGACAGACATGCCCTGAGACACCGGAAGATCTGAAATTAAATCCATGGAAATGTGTGTCCAAGGCCTCTTCGGGACAGGCAAGGGCAAGAGCAACCCGCTGGCACGAGAACAGCAAGGCTTAGCTCGAGCACAAGTCCCACAGGACTGCACAAATGACCGCACATCCCGTGACAAGGAAGGCCACCAAAAGGACCTAGCCACCAAATCTCTGGTGCCAAAAATTCCCGGATGCCCTGCCAACACCGATGAATGAACCTCGGAAATGACTCTGCTGGTCCATTTAACAGGAACAAACAGTCTGTCAGGTGGACAAGATTCAGGTCTACCAGCCTGAAATCTCTGCAACACACGTCGCAAATCCGGAGAAATGGCTGACAAGATTACTCCCTCTTTAAGAATACCAACTGGTTCTGCGACTCCAGGAGAGTCAGGCACAAAGCTCCTTGAAAGAGCATCAGCCTTCACATTCTTTGAACCTGGTAAATACGAGACCACAAAGTCAAAACGGGAGAAAAACAATGACCAACGGGCCTGTCTAGGATTCAGGCGTTTAGCAGACTCGAGATACATCAGATTTTTGTGATCAGTCAAGACCACCACACGATGCTTAGCACCCTCGAGCCAATGACGCCACTCCTCAAATGCCCACTTCATGGCCAGCAACTCCCGATTGCCAACATCATAATTCCGCTCAGCAGGCAAAAACTTCCTAGAGAAAAAAGCACATGGTCTCATTACAGAGCAACCAGGGCCTCTCTGCGACAAAACGGCCCCTGCCCCAATCTCAGAAGCATCCACTTCAACCTGAAAGGGAAGTGAGACATCAGGCTGGCACAAAACAGGCGCTGAAGTAAACCGGCGCTTCAACTCTTGGAAAGCCTCCACGGCTGCAGGAGCCCAGTTAGCAACATCAGAACCTTTCTTGGTCATATCCGTCAAAGGTTTAACAACGCTAGAAAAATTAGCGATAAAACGACGGTAGAAGTTAGCAAAGCCCAAGAACTTCTGAAGACTCTTAACTGACGTGGGTTGAGTCCAATCATGAATAGCTCGGACCTTGACTGGGTCCATCTCCACCGCAGAAGGGGAGAAAATAAAACCCAAAAAGGGAACCTTCTGTACTCCAAAGAGACACTTTGAGCCCTTAACAAACAAAGCTTTCTCACGCAAAACTTGAAACACCATCCTGACCTGCTCTACATGCGAGTCCCAATCATCAGATAAAAACAGAATATCATCCAGATAAACAATCATAAATTTATCCAGATACTTCCGGAAAATATCATGCATAAAGGACTGAAACACTGAAGGAGCATTAGAGAGCCCAAAAGGCATCACCAAGTACTCAAAATGACCTTCGGGCGTATTAAATGCAGTTTTCCATTCATCTCCTTGCTTAATGCGCACAAGGTTGTACGCACCACGAAGATCTATCTTGGTGAACCACTTGGCACCTTTAATCCGGGCAAACAAGTCCGACAACAGAGGCAAAGGATACTGAAATTTAACAGTGATTTTATTCAGAAGCCGATAGTCAATACAAGGTCTCAAAGATCCGTCCTTCTTGGCCACAAAAAAGAATCCCGCACCAAGAGGGGAAGAGGATGGACGGATATGCCCCTTCTCCAGAGATTCCTTGATATACGAACGCATTGCGGTATGCTCAGGTACAGACAGATTAAATAATCTTCCCTTAGGAAATTTACTACCCGGAATCAAATCTATAGCGCAGTCACAGTCCCTATGAGGAGGAAGAGCACTGGACCTGGACTCGCTGAATACATCCTGATAATCAGACAAATACTCAGGAACTTCCGAAGGAGTAGAGGAAGCAATAGACACCGGTGGGGAATCACCATGAATTCCCTGACAGCCCCAACTTGACACAGACATTGCCTTCCAATCCAAGACTGGATTATGGGTCTGTAACCATGGCAGACCCAAAACGACCAAATCATGCATTTTATGCAGAACAAGAAAACGAATCACCTCCCGATGTTCAGGAGTCATGCACATGGTTACCTGTGTCCAAAACTGCGGTTTATTTTCCGCCAATGGCGTAGCATCAATACCTCTAAGAGGGATAGGATTTACCAATGGCTCAAGAACAAAACCACAGCGCTTGGCAAACGACAGATCCATAAGACTCAGGGCAGCACCTGAATCCACAAACGCCATAACAGGGTAGGAAGACAATGAGCAAATTAAAGTCACAGACAAAATAAATTTAGGTTGCAAATTACCAATGGCGACAGGGCTAACAACCCTTGTAAGGCGTTTAGAGCATGCTGATATAACATGTGTAGAATCACCACAGTAAAAACACAACCCATTCTGCCGTCTATGATTTTTCCAGTCATTTCTAGTCTGAATTCTATCACATTGCATTAAATCAGGTGTTTGTTCAGACAACACCACCAGAGGATTAGCAGTTTTGCGCTCCCGCAAACGCCGGTCAATTTGAATAGCCAGCGCCATGGAATCATTCAGACTTGTAGGAATGGAGAACCCCACCATCACATTCTTAATGGCTTCAGAAAGGCCATTTCTGAAATTTGCGGCCAGAGCACACTTATTCCACTGAGTAAGCA